>NC_134354.1:790637356-790819765 GCF_048569485.1 Anomaloglossus baeobatrachus | reverse complement strand
CCAATCTCACTCCGCCCCTCCGCTCCTCACTCCAACCTCACACCGCCCCTCACTCCAACCCTCACTCCCCTCCTCACTCCAACCTCACTCCAATCTCACTCCGCCCCTCACTCCGCTCCTCACTCCCCTCCTCACTCCGCTCCTCACTCCAACCTCACTCCAACCCTCACTCCAACCTCACACCGCCCCTCACTCCAACCCTCACTCCCCTCCTCACTCCAACCTCACTCCAATCTCACTCCGCTCCTCACACCCCTCACTCCCCTCCTCACCTCCCCTCCTCACTCCAATCTCACTCCGCCCCTCACTCCCCTCCTCACTCCGCTCCTCACTCCCCTCCTCCCTCCCCTCCTCACTCCAACCTCACTCCGCCCCTCACTCCAACCTCACTCCGCCCCTCACTCCAACCTCACTCCGCCCCTCACTCCAACCTCACTCCGCCCCTCACTCCAACTCACTCCGCCCCTCACTCCAACCCTCACTCCGCCCCTCAATCCGCCCCTCACTCCAACCTCACTTCCCTCCTCACTCCGCTCCTCACCTCCAACCTCACTCCCCTCCTCACTCCAACCTCACTCCCCTCCTCACTCCAACTCACTCCCCTCCTCACTCCGCCCCTCACTCCAACCTCACTCCCCTCCTCACTCCGCCCCTCACTCCAACCTCACTCCGCTCCTCACTCCGCCCCTCACTCCGCCCCTCACTCCAACCTCACTCCCCTCCTCACTCCAACCTCACTCCGCTCCTCACTCCGCCCCTCACTCCAACCTCACTCCCCTCCTCACTCCGCCCTCACTCCAACCTCACTCCCCTCCTCACTCCGCCCCTCACTCCTACCTCACTCCCCTCCTCACTCCAACCTCACTCCGCTCCTCACTCCGCCCTCACTCCAACCTCACTCCCCTCCTCACTCCGCTCCTCACTCCGCCCCTCACTCCGCTCCTCACTCCGCTCCTCACTCCGCCCCTCACTCCGCCCCTCACTCCGCCCCTCACTCCGCTCCTCACTCCGCTCCTCACTCCGCATCTCACTCCCCTCCTCACTCCAACTTCACTCCGCTCCTCACTCCCCCTCCTCACTCCACTCCTCACTCCACATCTCACTCCGCCCCTCACTCTGCACCTCACTCCGCTCCGCTCCTCACTCCACCCCTCACTCCCCTCCTCAATCCAACCTCACTCCGCCCCTCACTCCCCTCCTCACTCCGCCCCTCACTCCGCCCCTCACTCCGCTCCTCACTCCGCCCCTCACTCCGCTCCTCACTCCACACCTCACTCCGCCCCTCACTCCGCCCCTCACTCCTCTCCTCACTCCGCTCCTCACTCCGCTCCTCACTCCGCTCCTCACTCCGCTCCTCACTCCAACCTCACTCCAACCTCACTCCTCCCCTCACTCCAACCTCACTCCAACCTCACTCCTCCCCTCACTCCTCCCCTCACTCCAACCTCACTCCCCTCCTCACTCCAACCTCACTCGCCCCCTCACTCCAACCTCACTCCGCCCCTCACTCCAACCTCACTCCAACCTCACTCCCCACCTCACTCCCCACCTCACTCCCCTCCTCACTCCGCTCCTCACTCCGCTCCTCACTCCGCTCCTCACTCTGCACCTCACTCTGCTCCTCACTCCCCTCCTCACTCCAACCTCACTCCCCTCCTCACTCCAACCTCACTCCGCTCCTCACTCCCCTCCTCACTCCAACCTCACTCCGCCCCTCACTCCAACCTCACCTCCCCTCCTCACTCCCAACCTCACTCCCCTCCTCACTCCAACCTTCACTCCAACCTCACTCCCCTCCTCACTCCAACCTCACTCCGCCCCTCACTCCAACCTCACTCTCCGCCCCTCACTCCAACCTTCACTCCAACCTCACTCCCCTCCTCACTCCAACCTCACTCCCCTCCTCACTCCAACCTCACTCCCCTCCTCACTCCAACCTTCACTCCAACCTCACTCCCCTCCTCACTCCAACCTTCACTCCAACCTCACTCCCCTCCTCACTCCAACCTCACTCCGCCCCTCACTCCAACCTCACTCCCCTCCTCACTCCAACCTCACTCCGCCCCTCACTCCAACCTCACTCCGCCCCTCACTCCAACCTCACTCCGCCCCTCAATCCGCCCCTCACTCCAACCTCACTCCAACCTCACTCCGCTCCTCACTCCGCTCCTCACTCAACCTCACTCCCCTCCTCACTCCGCTCCTCACTCCAACCTCACTCCAACCTCACTCCCCTCCTCACTCCAACCTCACTCCCCTCCTCACTCCAACCTCACTCCCCTCCTCACTCCCGCCCCTCACTCCAACCTCACTCCCCTCCTCACTCCGCCCCTCACTCCAACCTCACTCCGCTCCTCACTCCGCCCCTCACTCCGCCCCTCACTCCAACCTCACTCCCCTCCTCACTCCAACCTCACTCCGCTCCTCACTCCGCCCCTCACTCCAACCTCACTCCCCTCCTCACTCCAACCTCACTCCCCTCCTCACTCCAACCTCACTCCGCTCCTCACTCCGCCCCTCACTCCAACCTCACTCCCCTCCTCACTCCGCCCCTCACTCCAACCTCACTCCCCTCCTCACTCCAACCTCACTCCGCTCCTCACTCCGCCCCTCACTCCAACCTCACTCCCCTCCTCACTCCGCCCCTCACTCCAACCTCACTCCCTCCTCACTCCAACCTCACTCCGCCCCTCACTCCGCCCCTCACTCCGCTCCTCACTCCGCTCCTCACTCCGCTCCTCACTCCAACCTCACTCCGCTCCTCACTCCGCCCCTCAGTCCGCTCCTCACTCCGCATCTCACTCCCCTCCTCACTCCAACTTCACTCCGCTCCTCAACTCCCCTCCTCACTCCACTCCTCACTCCACATCTCACTCCGCCCCTCACATCTGCACCTCACTCCGCTCCGCTCCTCACTCCACCCCCTCACTCCCCTCCTCAATCCAACCTCACTCGCCCCTCACTCCCCTCCTCACTCCGCCCCTCACTCCGCTCCTCACTCCGCCCCTCACTCCTCTCCTCACTCCTCTCCTCACTCCGCTCCTCACTCCGCTCCTCACTCCTCTCCTCACTCCTCTCCTCACTCCGCTCCACACCTCACTCCACACCTCACTCCGCTCCTCACGCCCCACCTCACTCTGATCCTCACTCCGCAGCTCACATCCCCACCTCACTCCGCTCCTCACTCCCCACCTCACTCCGCTCCTCCTCACTCCCCACCTCACTCCTCTCCTCACTCCCACCTCACTCCTCTCCTCACTCCCCCCCACCTCACTCCTCTCCTCACTCCCCCACCTCACTCCTCTCCTCACTCCCCACCTCACTCCTCTCCTCACTCTGCTCCTCACTCCGCTCCTCACTCCCCACCTCACACCTCACCTCACTCCCCTCCTCACTGTCCGCTCCTCACTCCCCTCCTCACTCCTCTCCTCACTCCCCACCTCACTCCTCTCCTCACTCCCCACCTCACTCTCTCCTCACTCCCACCTCACTCCTCTCCTCACTTCGCTCCTCACTCCGCAGCTCACTCCCCACCTCACTCCCCACCTCACTCCCCACCTCACTCCTCTCCTCACTCTGCTCCTCACTCCGCTCCTCACTCCCCACCTCACTCCTCTCCTCACTCTGCTCCTCACTCCGCTCCTCACTCCCCACCTCACTCCGCTCCTCACTCCCCACCTCACTCCTCTCCTCACTCTGCTCCTCACTCCGCTCCTCACTCCCCACCTCACACCTCACCTCACTCCCCTCCTCACTCCGCTCCTCACTCCCCTCCTCACTCTGCTCCTCACTCCGCTCCTCACTCCGCACCTCACTCCGCACCTCACTCCCCTCCTCACTCCGCTCCTCACTCCCCACCTCACTCCCCTCCTCACTCCCCACCTCACTCCCCACCTCACTCCCCACCTCACTCCCCTCCTCACTCCCCACCTCACTCCCCACCTCACTCCCCACCTCACTCCGCTCCTCACTCCGCTCCTCACTCCCCACCTCACTCCCCTCCTCACTCCGCTCCTCACTCCCCACCTCACTCCCCTCCTCACTCCCCTCCTCACTCCGCTCCTCACTCTGCACCTCACTCCGCTCCTCACTCCCCTCCTCACTCCGCACCTCACTCCCCTCCTCACTCCGCTCCTCACTCTGCACCTCACTCCGCTCCTCACTCCCCTCCTCACTCCGCTCCTCACTCTGCACCTCACTCCGCTCCTCACTCCCCTCCTCACTCCGCACCTCACTCCGTTCCTCACTCCGCTCCTCACTCCCCCTCCTCACTCCGCACCTCACTCCGTTCCTCAGTCTCCACCTCACTCCGCTCCTCACTCAGTTTCTCACCTCCACGTGTAACTCCTTCCCTCAGTCCTCACTCCATGCCTCACTCCGCACCTCACGTCACTTGATAATCCATGCCTCCCTGCATGCCTTACTCCGCGCCTCAGACCGATGGTATGATGGGATGTTGCTGGTTTGTATACGCCGGTATGATTCTTTTTAATCTCTTTATTAATGACCTTGTGGATGGGATTGATAGTAAAGTGTCAGTCTTTGCTGATGACACCAAACTATGTAGGATATTAGAATCTGACCTTGATACAAAATAAAGGCCACGTCACACTAAGCAACATCGCTGCTAAGGAACGACTTTTGTGACGTAGCAGCGATGTTGCTAGCGATGTTGCTGTGTGTGACATCCAGCAATGACCTGGCCCCTGCTGTGAGGTCGCTGGTTGTTGCTGAATGTCCTGGGCCATTTTTTAGTTGTTGCTGTCCCGCTGTGAAGCACAGATCGCTGTGTGTGACAGCGAGACAGCAACAACTGAATGTGCAGGCAGCAGGAGCCGGCTTCTGCGGAGGCTGGTAACCACAGTAAACATCGGGTAACCAAGAAGCCCTGTCCTTGGTTACCCGATATTTACCTTCGTTACCAGCGTCCGCCGCTCTCACTGTCAGTGCCGGCTCCTGCTCTGTGCACATGTAGCCACAGTATACATCGGGTAATTAACCCCATGTGTACTGTAGCTAGGAGAGCAAGGAGCCAGCGCTAAGCGGTGTGCGCTGGTAACCAAGGTAAATATCGGGTTGGTTACCCAATATTTACCTTAGTTACCAAGCGCAGCATCGCTTCCACGCGGCGCTGGTTGCTGGTGAGATCTGCCTGTGTGACGCTCCAGCGATCTCTGCCAGGTCAGGTTGCTGGTGGGATCGCTGGAGCGTCGCAGTGTGACATCTCACCAGCAACCTCCTAGCAACTTACCAGCGATCCCTATCAGGTTGTATCGTTGTTGGGATCGCTGGTAAGTTGTTTAGTGTGACTGGGCCTTTAGAGAATGATCTGGATAAGATGTGAGAATGTGCAGACGCTGGACAGCAGATGTAATGGTGATAAATGTAAAGTAATGCCCCGAGGACGGAGTCATCCTATAGCTGCATATACATTAAATGGAAGTAACCTCGGGACTACAGAACAGGAGCAGCGGGGGATTCTCATTACAAATAAGCTGATCAGCAGCACTCAATGTCAGGCAGCAGCTGCAAAGCAAACAAGATTCTAGGGTGTATAAAAAGAGAGATTAGATCCCGGGATCCCAACGTATTGTTCCCCCTCTATAAATCACTTGTAAGCCCCTCTCACACTGCGTTCTGCCCTCCGCTCAGTGGTCCCGTCGGGGCTTTCGTCTGAACACCCAGCAATCAGGGTTCGGATGTTTGCGCTGACGGGGCCCCTGACTATAATGGAGCAGATGCAGTCACTGTGCGCTGTGTCACGCACCATTTTCAGGAGTATACGATTTCTGGAGGCGACACCCAGACGTAGAACACTGTGTACGAGTGTCACCTCCAGACAGTGTATACTCCCGAAAACGGTGCGTGACAGCGCACAGTGACTCCGTCTGCACCATTATAGTCAGTGGCCCCGTCAGCGCATACGTCCGAACCCCTGAGTACACCCCTGTATGACGGAGCGTTACATGCTGCAAGTCCAGCAGAACCCCTGAGTACACCCCTGTATGACGGGGCGTTACATGCTGCAGGTCCAGCAGAACCCCTGATTACACCCCTGTATGACGGGGCGTTACATGCTGCAGGTCCTGCAGAACCCCTGAGTACACCCCTGTATGACGGGGCGTTACATGCTGCAGGTCCAGCAGAACCCCTGAGTACACCCCTGTATGACGGGGCGTTACATGCTGCAAGTCCAGCAGAACCCCTGAGTACACCCCTGTATGACAGGGCGTTACATGCTGCAGGTCCAGCAGAACCCCTGATTACACCCCTGTATGACGGGGCGTTACATGCTGCAGGTCCAGCAGAACCCCTGAGTACACCCCTGTATGACAGGGCGTTACATGCTGCAGGTCCAGCAGAACCCCTGAGTACACCCCTGTATGACGGGGCGTTACATGCTGCAGGTACAGCAGAACCCCTGAGTACACTACTGTATGACGGGGCGTTACATGCCGCAGGTCCAGCAGAACCCCTGAGTACACCCCTGTATGACGGGGCGTTACATGCTGCAAGTCCAGCAGAACCCCTGAGTACACCCCTGTATGACGGGGCGTTACATGCCGCAGGTCCAGCAGAACCCCTGAGTACACCCCTGTATGACGGGGCGTTACATGCTGCAGGTCCAGCAGAACCCCTGATTACACCCCTGTATGACGGGGCGTTACATGCTGCAGGTCCAGCAGAACCCCTGAGTACACCCCTATATGACGGGGCGTTACATGCTGCAGGTCCAGCAGAACCCCTGAGTACACCCCTGTATGACGGGGCGTTACATGCTGCAGGTACAGCAGAACCCCTGAGTACACTACTGTATGACGGGGCGTTACATGCCGCAGGTCCAGCAGAACCCCTGAGTACACCCCTGTATGACGGGGCGTTACATGCTGCAAGTCCAGCAGAACCCCTGAGTACACCCCTGTATGACGGGGCGTTACATGCTGCAGGTCCAGCAGAACCCCTGAGTACACCCCTGTATGACGGGGCGTTACATGCTGCAGGTCCAGCAGAACCCCTGAGTACACCCCTGTATGACGGGGCGTTACATGCTGCAGGTACAGCAGAACCCCTGAGTACACTACTGTATGACGGGGCGTTACATGCCGCAGGTCCAGCAGAACCCCTGAGTACACCCCTGTATGACGGGGCGTTACATGCTGCAGGTACAGCAGAACCCCTGAGTACACCCCTGTATGACGGGGCGTTACATGCTGCAGGTCCAGCAGAACCCCTGAGTACACCCCTGTATGATGGGGCGTTACATGCTGCAGGTACAGCAGAACCCCTGAGTACACCCCTGTATGACGGGGCGTTACATGCAGCAGGTACAGCAGAACCCCTGAGTACACCCCTGTATGACGGGGCGTTACGTGCTGCAGAACCCCTGAGTACACCCCTGTATGACGGGGCGTTACATGCTGCAGGTCCAGCAGAACCCCTGAGTACACCCCTGTATGACGGGGCGTTACATGCTGCAGGTACAGCAGAACCCCTGAGTACACCCCTGTATGACGGGGCGTTACGTGCTGCAGGTCCAGCAGAACCCCTGAGTACACCCCTGTATGACGGGGCGTTACATGCTGCAGGTCCAGCAGAACCCCTGAGTACACCCCTGTATGACGGGGCGTTACATGCCGCAGGTCCAGCAGAACCCCTGAGTACACCCCTGTATGGCGGGGCGTTACATGCCGCAGGTCCAGCAGAACCCCTGAGTACACCCCTGTATGACGGGGCGTTACATGCCGCAGGTACACCAGAACCCCTGAGTACACCCCTGTATGACGGGGCGTTACATGCCGCAGGTCCAGCAGAACCCCTGAGTACACCCCTGTATGACGGGGCGTTACATGCTGCAGGTCCAGCAGAACCCCTGAGTACACCCCTGTATGACGGGGCGTTACATGCCGCAGGTACAGCAGAACCCCTGAGTACACCCCTGTATGGCGGGGCGTTACATGCCGCAGGTCCAGCAGAACCCCTGAGTACACCCCTGTATGACGGGGCGTTACATGCTGCAGGTACAGCAGAACCCCTGAGTACACCCCTGTATGACGGGGCGTTACATGCCGCAGGTACAGCAGAACCCCTGAGTACACCCCTGTATGACGGGGCGTTACATGCCGCAGGTCCAGCAGAACCCCTGAGTACACCCCTGTATGGCGGGGCGTTACATGCCGCAGGTCCAGCAGAACCCCTGAGTACACCCCTGTATGACGGGGCGTTACATGCCGCAGGTACAGCAGAACCCCTGAGTACACCCCTGTATGACGGGGCGTTACATGCCGCAGGTACAGCAGAACCCCTGAGTACACCCCTGTATGACGGGGCGTTACATGCCGCAGGTCCAGCAGAACCCCTGAGTACACCCCTGTATGACGGGGCGTTACATGCCGCAGGTCCAGCAGAACCCCTGAGTACACCCCTGTATGACGGGGCGTTACATGCCGCAGGTACAGCAGAACCCCTGAGTACACCCCTGTATGACGGGGCGTTACATGCCGCAGGTACAGCAGAACCCCTGAGTACACCCCTGTATGGCGGGGCGTTACATGCCGCAGGTCCAGCAGAACCCCTGAGTACACCCCTGTATGGCGGGGCGTTACATGCCGCAGGTCCAGCAGAACCCCTGAGTACACCCCTGTATGATGGGGCGTTACATGCCGCAGGTCCAGCAGAACCCCTGAGTACACCCCTGTATGATGGGGCGTTACATGCCGCAGGTCCAGCAGAACCCCTGAGTACACCCCTGTATGACGGGGCGTTACATGCCGCAGGTACAGCAGAACCCCTGAGTACACCCCTGTATGGCGGGGCGTTACATGCCGCAGGTCCAGCAGAACCCCTGAGTACACCCCTGTATGACGGGGCGTTACATGCCGCAGGTACAGCAGAACCCCTGAGTACACCCCTGTATGACGGGGCGTTACATGCCGCAGGTACAGCAGAACCCCTGAGTACACCCCTGTATGACGGGGCGTTACATGCCGCAGGTCCAGCAGAACCCCTGAGTACACCCCTGTATGACGGGGCGTTACATGCTGCAGATACAGCAGAACCCCTGAGTACACCCCTGTATGACGGGGCGTTACATGCCGCAGGTACAGCAGAACCCCTGAGTACACCCCTTTATGATGGGGCGTTACATGCCGCAGGTACAGCAGAACCCCTGAGTACACCCCTGTATGACGGGGCGTTACATGCCGCAGGTACAGCAGAACCCCTGAGTACACCCCTGTATGACGGGGCGTTACATGCCGCAGGTCCAGCAGAACCCCTGAGTACACCCCTGTATGACGGGGCGTTACATGCCGCAGGTCCAGCAGAACCCCTGAGTACACCCCTGTATGACGGAGCGTTACATGCCGCAGGTCCAGCAGAACCCCTGAGTACACCCCTGTATGGCGGGGCGTTACATGCCGCAGGTCCAGCAGAACCCCTGAGTACACCCCTGTATGACGGGGCGTTACATGCTGCAGGTACAGCAGAACCCCTGAGTACACCCCTGTATGACGGGGCGTTACATGCCGCAGGTCCAGCAGAACCCCTGAGTACACCCCTGTATGACGGGGCGTTACATGCCGCAGGTCCAGCAGAACCCCTGAGTACACCCCTGTATGACGGGGCGTTACATGCCGCAGGTCCAGCAGAACCCCTGAGTACACCCCTGTATGGCGGGGCGTTACATGCCGCAGGTCCAGCAGAACCCCTGAGTACACCCCTGTATGACGGGGCGTTACATGCTGCAGGTCCAGCAGAACCCCTGAGTACACCCCTGTATGACGGGGCGTTACATGCTGCAGGTCCAGCAGAACCCCTGAGTACACCCCTGTATGACGGGGCGTTACATGCTGCAGGTACAGCAGAACCCCTGAGTACACCCCTGTATGACGGGGCGTTACGTGCTACAGGTCCAGCAGAACCCCTGAGTACACCCCTGTATGAAGGGGCGTTACATGCTGCAGGTCCAGCAGAACCCCTGATTACACCCCTGTATGACGGGGCGTTACATGCTGCAGGTCCAGCAGAACCCCTGAGTACACCCCTGTATGGCGGGGCGTTACATGCCGCAGGTCCAGCAGAACCCCTGAGTACACCCCTGTATGACGGGGCGTTACATGCTGCAGGTCCAGCAGAACCCCTGAGTACACCCCTGTATGACGGGGCGTTACATGCCGCAGGTCCAGCAGAACCCCTGAGTACACCCCTGTATGACGGGGCGTTACATGCTGCAGGTCCAGCAGAACCCCTGATTACACCCCTGTATGACGGGGCGTTACATGCTGCAGGTCCAGCAGAACCCCTGAGTACACCCCTGTATGACGGGGCGTTACATGCCGCAAGTCCAGCAGAACCCCTGAGTACACCCCTGTATGACGGGGCGTTACATGCTGCAGGTCCAGCAGAACCCCTGAGTACACCCCTGTATGACGGGGCGTTACATGCCGCAGGTCCAGCAGAACCCCTGAGTACACCCCTGTATGGCGGGGCGTTACATGCCGCAGGTCCAGCAGAACCCCTGAGTACACCCCTGTATGACGGGGCGTTACATGCTGCAGGTACAGCATAACCCCTGAGTACACCCCTGTATGACGGGGCGTTACATGCCGCAGGTCCAGACGAACCCCTGAGTACACCCCTGTATGGCGGGGCGTTACATGCCGTAGGTCCAGCAGAATCCCTGAGTACACCCCTGTATGACGGGGCGTTACATGCCGCAGGTCCAGACGAACCCCTGAGTACACCCCTGTATGGCGGGGCGTTACATGCCGTAGGTCCAGCAGAATCCCTGAGTACACCCCTGTATGACGGGGCGTTACATGCCGCAGGTCCAGCAGAACCCCTGAGTACACCCCTGTATGACGGGGCGTTACATGCCGCAGATCCAGCAGAATCCCTGAGTACACCCCTGTATGACGGGGCGTTACATGCCGCAGGTCCAGCAGAATCCCTGAGTACACCCCTGTATGACGGGGCGTTACATGCCGCAGATCCAGCAGAACCCCTGAGTACACCACTGTATGGCGGGGCGTTACATGCCGCAGGTACAGCAGAACCCCTGAGTACACCCCTGTATGACGGGGCGTTACATGCCGCAGGTAGAGCAGAACCCCTGAGTACACCCCTGTATGGCGGGGCGTTACATGCCGCAGGTCCAGCAGAACCCCTGAGTACACCCCTGTATGACTGGGCGTTACATGCCGCAGGTCCAGCAGAACCCCTGAGTACACCCCTGTATGACGGGGCGTTACATGCCGCAGGTCCAGCAGAACCCCTGAGTACACCCCTGTATGGCGGGGCGTTACATGCCGCAGGTCCAGCAGAACCCCTGAGTACACCCCTGTATGACTGGGCGTTACATGCCGCAGGTCCAGCAGAACCCCTGAGTACACCCCTGTATGACGGGGCGTTACATGCCGCAGGTCCAGCAGAACCCCTGAGTACACCCCTGTATGACGGGGCGTTACATGCCGCAGGTCCAGCAGAACCCCTGAGTACACCCCTGTATGACGGGGCGTTACATGCCGCAGGTACAGCAGAACCCCTGAGTACACCCCTGTATGACGGGGCGTTACATGCCGCAGGTACAGCAGAACCCCTGAGTACACCCCTGTATGACGGGGCGTTACATGCCGCAGGTCCAGCAGAACCCCTGAGTACACCCCTGTATGGCGGGGCGTTACATGCCGCAGGTCCAGCAGAACCCCTGAGTACACCCCTGTATGACGGGGCGTTACATGCCGCAGGTACAGCAGAACCCCTGAGTACACCCCTGTATGACGGGGCGTTACATGCCGCAGGTACAGCAGAACCCCTGATTACACCCCTGTATGACGGGGCGTTACATGCCGCAGGTGCAGCAGAACCCCTGAGTACACCCCTGTATGACGGAGCGTTACATGCTGCAGGTCCAGCAGAACCCCTGAGTACACCCCTGTATGGCGGGGCGTTACATGCCGCAGGTCCAGCAGAACCCCTGAGTACACCCCTGTATGATGGGGCGTTACATGCCGCAGGTCCAGCAGAGCCCCTGAGTACACCCCTGTATGACGGGGCGTTACATG
Organism: Anomaloglossus baeobatrachus; assembly: GCF_048569485.1. Classification (NCBI taxonomy): domain Eukaryota; kingdom Metazoa; phylum Chordata; class Amphibia; order Anura; family Aromobatidae; genus Anomaloglossus; species Anomaloglossus baeobatrachus. The sequence goes on along the minus strand of NC_134354.1, from coordinate 790,807,703 downwards.
CCGCAGGTCCAGCAGAACCCCTGAGTACACCCCTGTATGACGGGGCGTTACATGCTGCAGGTACAGCAGAACCCCTGAGTACACCCCTGTATGACGGGGCGTTACATGCCGCAGGTACAGCAGAACCCCTGAGTACACCCCTGTATGACGGGGCGTTACATGCCGCAGGTCCAGCAGAACCCTTGAGTACACCCCTGTATGACGGGGCATTACATGCTGCAGGTCCAGCAGAACCCCTGAGTACACCCCTGTATGACGGGGCGTTACATGCTGCAGGTCCAGCAGAACCCCTGAGTACACCCCTGTTTGACGGGGCGTTACATGCCGCAGGTCCAGCAGAACCCCTGAGTACACCCCTGTATGACGGGGCGTTACATGCTGCAGGTACAGCAGAACCCCTGAGTACACCCCTGTATGACGGGGCGTTACATGCTGCAGGTCCAGCAGAACCCCTGACTACACCCCTGTATGACGGGGCGTTACATGCTGCAGGTCCAGCAGAACCCTTGAGTACACCCCTGTATAACGGGGCATTACATGCTGCAGGTCCAGCAGAACCCCTGAGTACACCCCTGTATGACGGGGCGTTACATGCCGCAGGTCCAGCAGAACCCCTGAGTACACCCCTGTATGACGGGGCGTTACATGCTGCAGGTCCAGCAGAACCCCTGAGTACACCCCTGTATGACGGGGCGTTACATGCCGCAGGTCCAGCAGAACCCCTGAGTACACCCCTGCATGACGGGGCGTTACATGCCGCAGGTCCAGCAGAACCCCTGAGTACACCCCTGTATGGCGGGGCGTTACATGCTGCAGGTCCAGCAGAACCCCTAAGTACACCCCTGTATGACGGGGCGTTACATGCTGCAGGTACAGCAAAACCCCTGAGTACACCCCTGTATGACGGGGCGTTACATGCCGCAGGTCCAGCAGAACCCTTGAGTACACCCCTGTATGACGGGGCATTACATGCTGCAGGTACAGCAGAACCCCTGAGTACACCCCTGTATGACGGGGCGTTACATGCCGCAGGTCCAGCAGAACCCCTGAGTACACCCCTGTATGGCGGGGCGTTACATGCTGCAGGTCCAGCAGAACCCCTGAGTACACCCCTGTATGACGGGGCGTTACATGCTGCAGGTCCAGCAGAACCCCTGAGTACACCCCTGTATGGCGGGGCGTTACATGCTGCAGGTCCAGCAGAACCCTTGAGTACACCCCTGTATGACGGGGCATCACATGCTGCAGGTCCAGCAGAACCCCTGAGTACACCCCTGTATGACGGGGCGTTACATGCTGCAGGTCCAGCAGAACCCCTCAGTACACCCCTGTATGACGGGGCATTACATGCTGCAGGTCCAGCAGAACCCCTGAGTACACCCCTGTATGACGGGGCATCACATGCTGCAGGTCCAGCAGAACCCCTGAGTACACCCCTGTATGACGGGGCGTTACATGCTGCAGGTCCAGCAGAACCCCTGAGTACACCCCTGTATGACGGGGCGTTACATGCCGCAGGTACAGCAGAACCCCTGAGTACACCCCTGTATGACGGGGCGTTACATGCCGCAGGTTCAGCAGAACCCCTGAGTACACCCCTGTATGACGGGGCGTTACATGCCGCAGGTCCAGCAGAACCCCTGAGTACACCCCTGTATGACGGGGCGTTACATGCCGCAGGTCCAGCAGAACCCCTGAGTACACCCCTGTATGACGGGGCGTTACATGCTGCAGGTCCAGCAGAACCCCTGAGTACACCCCTGTATGACGGGGCGTTACATGCTGCAGGTACAGCAGAACCCCTGAGTACACCCCTGTATGACGGGGCGTTACATGCTGCAGGTACAGCAGAACCCCTGAGTACACCCCTGTATGACGGGGCGTTACATGCTGCAGGTACAGCAGAACCCCTGAGTACACCCCTGTATGACGGGGCGTTACATGCTGCAGGTCCAGCAGAACCCCTGAGTACACCCCTGTATGACGGGGCGTTACATGCCGCAGGTCCAGCAGAACCCCTGAGTACACCCCTGTATGACGGGGCGTTACATGCTGCAGGTCCAGCAGAACCCTTGAGTACACCCCTGTATGACGGGGCGTTACATGCCGCAGGTCCAGCAGAACCCCTGAGTACACCCCTGTATGACGGGGCGTTACATGCCGCAGGTACAGCAGAACCCCTGAGTACACCCCTGTATGACGGGGCGTTACATGCTGCAGGTCCAGCAGAACCCCTGAGTACACCCCTGTATGACGGGGCGTTACATGCTGCAGGTCCAGCAGAACCCCTGAGTACACCCCTGTATGACGGGGCGTTACATGCTGCAGGTCCAGCAGAACCCCTGAGTACACCCCTGTATGGCGGGGCGTTACATGCCGCAGGTCCAGCAGAACCCCTGAGTACACCCCTGTATGACGGGGCGTTACATGCCGCAGGTACAGCAGAACCCCTGAGTACACCCCTGTATGACGGGGCGTTACATGCTGCAGGTCCAGCAGAACCCCTGAGTACACCCCTGTATGACGGGGCGTTACATGCTGCAGGTACAGCAGAACCCCTGAGTACACCCCTGTATGACGGGGCGTTACATGCTGCAGGTCCAGCAGAACCCCTGAGTACACCCCTGTATGACGGGGCGTTACATGCTGCAGGTCCAGCAGAACCCCTGAGTACACCCCTGTATGACGGGGCGTTACATGCCGCAGGTCCAGCAGAACCCCTGAGTACACCCCTGTATGACGGGGCGTTACATGCTGCAGGTACAGCAGAACCCCTGAGTACACCCCTGTATGACGGGGCGTTACATGCCGCAGGTCCAGCAGAACCCCTGAGTACACCCCTGTATGGCGGGGCGTTACATGCTGCAGGTCCAGCAGAACCCCTGAGTACACCCCTGTATGACGGGGCGTTACATGCTGCAGGTCCAGCAGAACCCCTGAGTACACCCCTGTATGGCGGGGCGTTACATGCTGCAGGTCCAGCAGAACCCTTGAGTACACCCCTGTATGACGGGGCGTTACATGCTGCAGGTCCAGCAGAACCCCTGAGTACACCCCTGTATGGCGGGGCGTTACATGCTGCAGGTCCAGCAGAACCCCTGAGTACACCCCTGTATGACGGGGCATCACATGCTGCAGGTCCAGCAGAACCCCTGAGTACACCCCTGTATGACGGGGCGTTACATGCTGCAGGTCCAGCAGAACCCCTGAGTACACCCCTGTATGACGGGGCGTTACATGCCGCAGGTACAGCAGAACCCCTGAGTACACCCCTGTATGACGGGGCGTTACATGCCGCAGGTTCAGCAGAACCCCTGAGTACACCCCTGTATGACGGGGCGTTACATGCCGCAGGTCCAGCAGAACCCCTGAGTACACCCCTGTATGACGGGGCGTTACATGCCGCAGGTCCAGCAGAACCCCTGAGTACACCCCTGTATGACGGGGCGTTACATGCTGCAGGTCCAGCAGAACCCCTGAGTACACCCCTGTATGACGGGGCGTTACATGCTGCAGGTACAGCAGAACCCCTGAGTACACCCCTGTATGACGGGGCGTTACATGCTGCAGGTACAGCAGAACCCCTGAGTACACCCCTGTATGACGGGGCGTTACATGCCGCAGGTACAGCAGAACCCCTGAGTACACCCCTGTATGACGGGGCGTTACATGCTGCAGGTCCAGCAGAACCCCTGAGTACACCCCTGTATGGCGGGGCGTTACATGCTGCAGGTCCAGCAGAACCCCTGAGTACACCCCTGTATGACGGGGCGTTACATGCTGCAGGTCCAGCAGAACCCTTGAGTACACCCCTGTATGACGGGGCGTTACATGCCGCAGGTCCAGCAGAACCCCTGAGTACACCCCTGTATGACGGGGCGTTACATGCCGCAGGTCCAGCAGAACCCCTGAGTACACCCCTGTATGACGGGGCGTTACATGCTGCAGGTCCAGCAGAACCCCTGAGTACACCCCTGTATGACGGAGCGTTACATGCCGCAGGTACAGCAGAACCCCTGAGTACACCCCTGTATGACGGGGCGTTACATGCTGCAGGTCCAGCAGAACCCCTGAGTACACCCCTGTATGACGGGGCGTTACATGCTGCAGGTCCAGCAGAACCCCTGAGTACACCCCTGTATGACGGGGCGTTACATGCCGCAGGTACAGCAGAACCCCTGAGTACACCCCTGTATGGCGGGGCGTTACATGCCGCAGGTCCAGCAGAACCCCTGAGTAGACCCCTGTATGACGGGGCGTTACATGCTGCAGGTACAGCAGAACCCCTGAGTACACCCCTGTATGACGGGGCGTTACATGCCGCAGGTCCAGCAGAACCCCTGAGTACACCCCTGTATGACGGGGCGTTACATGCCGCAGGTCCAGCAGAACCCCTGAGTACACCCCTGTATGGCGGGGCGTTACATGCCGCAGGTCCAGCAGAACCCCTGAGTACACCCCTGTATGACGTGGCGTTACATGCCGCAGGTCCAGCAGAACCCCTGAGTACACCCCTGTATGGCGGGGCGTTACATGCCGCAGGTCCAGCAGAACCCCTGAGTACACCCCTGTATGACGGGGCGTTTCATGCTGCAGGTCCAGCAGAACCCCTGAGTACACCCCTGTATGACGGGGCGTTACATGCTGCAGGTCCAGCAGAACCCCTGAGTACACCCCTGTATGACGGGGCGTTACATGCTGCAGGTACAGCAGAACCCCTGAGTACACCCCTGTATGACGGGGCGTTACATGCCGCAGGTACAGCAGAACCCCTGAGTACACCCCTGTATGACGGGGCGTTACATGCTGCAGGTCCAGCAGAACCCCTGAGTACACCCCTGTATGACGGGGCGTTACGTGCTACAGGTCCAGCAGAACCCCTGAGTACACCCCTGTATGAAGGGGCGTTACATGCTGCAGGTACAGCAGAACCCCTGAGTACACCCCTGTATGGCGGGGCGTTACATGCTGCAGGTCCAGCAGAACCCCTGATTACACCCCTGTATGACGGGGCATCACATGCCGCAGGTCCAGCAGAACCCCTGAGTACACCCCTGTATGGCGGAGCGTTACATGCTGCAGGTCCAGCAGAACCCCTGAGTACACCCCTGTATGGCGGGGCGTTACATGCAGCAGGTCCAGCAGAACCCCTGAGTACACCCCTGTATGACGGGGCGTTACATGCTGCAGGTCCAGCAGAACCCCTGAGTACACCCCTGTATGACGGGGCGTTACATGCCGCAGGTCCAGCAGAACCCCTGAGTACACCCCTGTATGACGGGGCGTTACATGCTGCAGGTCCAGCAGAACCCCTGATTACACCCCTGTATGACGGGGCGTTACATGCTGCAGGTCCAGCAGAACCCCTGAGTACACCCCTGTATGACGGGGCGTTACATGCCGCAAGTCCAGCAGAACCCCTGAGTACACCCCTGTATGACGGGGCGTTACATGCTGCAGGTCCAGCAGAACCCCTGAGTACACCCCTGTATGACGGGGCGTTACATGCCGCAGGTACAGCAGAACCCCTGAGTACACCCCTGTATGACGGGGCGTTACATGCTGCAGGTCCAGCAGAACCCCTGAGTACACCCCTGTATGACGGGGCGTTACATGCTGCAGGTCCAGCAGAACCCCTGAGTACACCCCTGTATGACGGGGCGTTACATGCCGCAGGTACAGCAGAACCCCTGAGTACACCCCTGTATGGCGGGGCGTTACATGCCGCAGGTACAGCAGAACCCCTGAGTACACCCCTGTATGGCGGGGCGTTACATGCCGCAGGTCCAGCAGAACCCCTGAGTACACCCCTGTATAAGGGGGCGTTACATGCCGCAGGTCCAGCAGAACCCCTGAGTACACCCCTGTATGACGGGGCGTTACATGCCGCAGGTACAGCAGAACCCCTGAGTACACCCCTGTATGACGGGGCGTTACATGCCGCAGGTCCAGCAGAACCCCTGAGTACACCCCTGTATGACGGGGCGTTACATGCCGCAGGTCCAGCAGAACCCCTGAGTACACCCCTGTATGACGGGGCGTTACATGCCGCAGGTCCAGCAGAACCCCTGAGTACACCCCTGTATGACGGGGCGTTACATGCCGCAGGTACAGCAGAACCCCTGAGTACACCCCTGTATGACGGGGCGTTACATGCTGCAGGTACAGCAGAACCCTTGAGTACACCCCTGTATGACGGGGCGTTACATGCTGCAGGTCCAGCAGAACCCCTGAGTACACCCCTGTATGACGGAGCGTTACATGCCGCAGGTACAGCAGAACCCCTGAGTACACCCCTGTATGACGGGGCGTTACATGCTGCAGGTCCAGCAGAACCCCTGATTACACCCCTGTATGGCGGGGCGTTACATGCTGCAGGTACAGCAGAACCCCTGAGTACACCCCTGTATGACGGGGCGTTACATGCTGCAGGTCCAGCAGAACCCCTGATTACACCCCTGTATGGCGGGGCGTTACATGCTGCAGGTACAGCAGAACCCCTGAGTACACCCCTGTATGACGGGGCGTTACATGCCGCAGGTCCAGCAGAACCCCTGAGTACACCCCTGTATGACGGGGCGTTACATGCTGCAGGTCCAGCAGAACCCCTGATTACACCCCTGTATGGCGGGGCGTTACATGCTGCAGGTACAGCAGAACCCCTGAGTACACCCCTGTATGACGGGGCGTTACATGCCGCAGGTCCAGCAGAACCCCTGAGTACACCCCTGTATGACGGGGCGTTACATGCTGCAGCTCCAGCAGAACCCCTGAGTACACCCCTGTATGACGGGGCGTTACATGCTGCAGGTACAGCAGAACCCCTGAGTACACCCCTGTATGACGGGGCGTTACATGCTGCAGGTCCAGCAGAACCCCTGAGTACACCCCTGTATGACGGGGCGTTACATGCTGCAGATACAGCAGAACCCCTGAGTACACCCCTGTATGGCGGGGCGTTACATGCTGCAGGTACAGCAGAACCCTTGAGTACACCCCTGTATGGCGGGGCGTTACATGCTGCAGGTCCAGCAGAACCCCTGAGTACACCCCTGTATGACGGGGCGTTACATGCTGCAGGTCCAGCAGAACCCCTGAGTACACCCCTGTATGACGGGGCGTTACATGCTGCAGCTCCAGCAGAACCCCTGAGTACACCCCTGTATGACGGGGCGTTACATGCTGCAGGTACAGCAGAACCCCTGAGTACACCCCTGTATGACGGGGCGTTACATGCTGCAGGTCCAGCAGAACCCCTGAGTACACCCCTGTATGACGGGGCGTTACATGCTGCAGGTACAGCAGAACCCTTGAGTACACCCCTGTATGGCGGGGCGTTACATGCTGCAGGTCCAGCAGAACCCCTGAGTACACCCCTGTATGACGGGGCGTTACATGCTGCAGGTCCAGCAGAACCCCTGAGTACACCCCTGTATGACGGGGCGTTACATGCTGCAGGTCCAGCAGAACCCCTGAGTACACCCCTGTATGGCGGGGCGTTACATGCTGCAGGTCCAGCAGAACCCCTGACTACACCCCTGTATGACGGGGCGTTACATGCTGCAGGTCCAGCAGAACCCCTGAGTACACCCCTGTATGACGGGGCGTTACATGCTGCAGGTCCAGCAGAACCCCTGAGTACACCCCTGTATGACGGGGCGTTACATGCTGCAGGTCCAGCAGAACCCCTGAGTACACCCCTGTATGGCGTGGCGTTACATGCCGCAGGTCCAGCAGAACCCCTGAGTACACCCCTGTATGACGGGGCGTTACATGCCGCAGGTCCAGCAGAACCCCTGAGTACACCCCTGTATGGCGGGGCGTTACATGCTGCAGGTCCAGCAGAACCCCTGAGTACACCCCTGTATGGCGGGGCGTTACATGCCGCAGGTACAGCAGAACCCCTGAGTACACCCCTGTATGGCGTGGCGTTACATGCCGCAGGTACAGCAGAACCCCTGAGTACACCCCTGTATGGCGGGGCGTTACATGCCGCAGGTCCAGCAGAACCCCTGAGTACACCCCTGTATGGCGGGGCGTTACATGCCGCAGGTCCAGCAGAACCCCTGAGTACACCCCTGTATGGCGGGGCGTTACATGCTGCAGGTCCAGCAGTGCCGCCTCCATTATCAGTGACTGGACACAGTGAAGATCCTTCCATAGTGTTTAGGAGCCATAAATCGCGGCACAGAACTTCCTGTCTGGGTCTACAGGAGGCACTTTGAAGTTTATTGTGGAGAGATCGGGGGAGGGGATCCATGCAGATGGGGGAGGCTTCTAATGGGGGCAAAAGCAGAAGAGCGGCTTACTCCAGTCACCTCCAGAGCTGCAGTCACTATTCTGCTGTTAGATCATGTCTTATCCTCCAGTCACCTCCAGAGCTGCAGTCACTATTCTGCTGTTACATTGTGTCTTATCCTCCACTCACCTCCAGAGCTGCAGTCACTATTCTGCTGTTATATCATGTCTTTTCTCCACTCACCTCCAGAGCTGCAGTCACTATTCTGCTGTTACATAGTGTCTTATCCTCCAGTCAACTCCAGAGCTGCAGTCACTATTCTGCTGTTACATCATGACTTATCCTCCACTCACCTCCAGACAGGGTGGATTGATTTAAATCACGCCGATTTAAATCATGATTTAAATCACGATTTAAATCAAAAGATTTTTTTCTATTTAAATCGGATCGATTTAAATCATGATTTTAATCATGATTTAAATCACTGATTTAAATCAAAAGGTTTTTTTTTAATATAAATCACGATTAAAATGAGAAGTGAGAGCAGTGTGCATGTGCGCCCATAGTTACACGGACGAAACTAGGGGCAACGATCTAACGCCAGGGTGAGGGGGGGACCCCAAAGTAAGTAAAAATCTTTTTTGTTTTACTATATGGCAATAGGTAGGTGTTTAAAAGCAGCATGTCTTAATTGTATAAACTATTAATAGCCTCCACATTTTGTTCATACTGCCCCTTTAATTCCACACTTCTAGCTTGGTTTCAGTTTTGGTTTAGTTTCTTTTTCCCTGCATTCAGTTGACATGCCCAAACTTGTTGGATAGTCAGCAGTACTTGGCTCAGGCTATAGTAACATCAGCAGTGCTTGGCTCAGGCTGTAGTAACAATCAAACTTCATAAGTGATCTGTGTGAGCCATGGCAGCAGGTCGTAAGAGAGACCCTATTTGGGTTCATTTTGTTGAGATGCCAGCAGCAGATCTTGGAAAGAAAGGTGCAAGAGCAAAGTGCAAATACTGTCAAAAGGATATCCAAGGACTTGTTTGCCGTTTGAAATCACATTATGAAAACTGCAACCAGAAGTGAAATGAAGATGTTGATAGTGATACAACTAATGTCAATGAACCCCCACAGCTTCTTATGCACCAGGAGCCTAGTACTAGTGGTAAGTCTGGCAATTAACCGCTTAGGAACTGCTAAAGCAGGACAACTGGTTTTCCTATTAAAAGTCCTAAATAAACAGTAGGCTTAAAGGACTGATGTATTCACTGAAGATGTTTGCTTACTTCAAACGTTAGAGATAGGCTATTGCTAAAAAGTACTTACTCTCTGTAGTTCAATTCTGAGTGTTTAATAGTGCAAATAAAAATTATTAGGTTTCATAATCAACTGTTTTAATATTTTTATTTGTGTAAAACAATTAGATTTGCAAAAAGACAAAGTTTTGCTTGTGTACAACTTGATTAAAAAATCTGATTTAAATCAAATGATTTAAATCAAAAAAATCTGATTTAAATCAAAAAAATCAGATTTTTTTGATTTTTTTAAAAAAATCAAGATTTTTATCCACCCTGCCTCCAGAGCTGCAGTCACTATTCTGCTGTTACATTGTGTCTTATCCTCCAGTCACCTCCAGAGCTTCAGTCACTATTCTGCTGTTACATCCTGTCTTATCCTCCAGTCACCTCCAGAGCTGCAGTCACTATTCTGCTGTTACATCCTGTCTTATCCTCCAGTCACCTCCAGAGCTGCAGTCACTATTCTTCTGTTACATGTCTTGTCCTCCAGTCACCTCCAGATCTGCAGTCACTATTCTGCTGTTGCATTGTGTCTTATCGTCCAGTCACCTCCAGAGCTGCAGTCACTATTCTGCTGTTACATTGTGTCTTATCCTCCAGTCACCTCCAGAGCTGCAGTCACTATTCTGCTGTTACATCATGACTTATCCTCCACTCACCTCCAGAGCTGCAGCCACTATTCTGCTGTTACATTGTGTCTTATCCTCCAGTCACCTCCAGAGCTGTAGTCACTATTCTGCTGTTACATCCTGTCTTATCCTCCAGTCACCTCCAGAGCTGCAGTCACTATTCTGCTGTTACATCCTGTCTTATCCTCCAGTCACCTCCAGAGCTGCAGTCACTATTCTTCTGTTACATGTCTTGTCCTCCAGTCACCTCCAGAGCTGCAGTCAGTATTCTGCTGTTACATTATGTCTTGTCCTCCAGTCACTTCCAGAGCTGCATTGCTAAGGCCTTGTGCGCACGCTGCGTTTTTTGAGTGCAGTTGTGGTCGTCATAAAGATGCAGTGTGCGCACAAGGCCTATGTTTCCAGTCTGTGCACTGAGCCTGTTCTGCCCCGCTGCATTGTGGGAGCTGTGGTTCAGTCTTTTGTATTAGGGCAGTGCATTCTGGGACTCATAGAACATGCTTATACGTGGTGCAGCACGCAGCAGAATTGTGAATGCAGCTCTGGATATGAGGAGGATCACTGATGTAACGCTATGATCACGCTAGTGTAGCGGATCACATTCTTCAGATAACAGGCAGAGGAATGGATCCTAGTGCTGTATTTGTGACTGTACATCCACCCTAGGAAATGCTGGGACTTGTAGTTCCACAGCCCCTGTGCTCGCAGGTAGTGGGCTGCATGCCTGAGGTGTAAGGTGAGAGGGTCACAGATGGTAATCTACCTCTGAATGTGTCCAAACATCTCCCGTCTGACCCCGGGCGGTTTCCTGCCCCCTGTCTGGAGCACAGAGCCCCCTCTGTCCTCTGCGGCCTCCAGGAAAAGGCGAAATACAGCCCACCATATCCCGCCTGAGCCCCCCACTGTCCCACCTGCACGCTCCGCGCACTCCAGGAATATGTTCACTTGTGTACCCCTCGCTGTGCGCCAGGTCTACAGAGCCCCCCCAATCCAACAACAAAATGAGGGTCACCTAATCATGAAAACCCATCACACGTAGAGGACTGAGCCCCCGTTATCTTACACGGCACAAATCTGTCCTGGGTCTGAACCGCTAAACAACAAGCGGCTGTTTGGACATTTCGGGGGGTCATGGTGTTCTTTGGGGGCAGCGTGATGTCCGCATTGTGCATCACTGCACTATGGACCTGATCCACGACCAACGCCAAGAATGGACCCAGTGTGATAGTACATGATTAGCGACTTTCCCCCATCACAGAGAATAGGCCCCCGGTCACAACACCCCCGCAGCAGACCCCCCCCCCGCAGCAGACCCCCCCGCAGCAGACCCCCCACAGCATCCCCCCCGCAGCAGACCCCCCGCAGCAGACCCCATGATGAGACTCCTGGATGGCCGGTGTGAGTGGTTGTTTCATCAGTATTTTGCACCTCTGCTGCCTTTGTCTTTATCACAGCGCTGCTGCGTGCTGAGCACTTTACTATTGTGTTATGTCCTTTTCTTTGAGTTGCCTTTGACTCATGTAACATACAGTTAGGTCCAGAAATCTTTGGCCAGTGACACAATTTTGGCGAGTTGGGCTCTGCATGCCACCACATTGGATTTGAAATGAAACCTCTACAACAGAATTCAAGTGCAGATTGTAACGTTTAATTTGAAGGTTTGAACAAAAATATCTGATAGAAATTGTAGGAATTGTCACATTTCTTTACAAACACTCCACATTTTAGGAGGTCAAAAGTAATTGGACAAATAAACCAAACCCAAACAAAATATTTTTATTTTCAATATTTTGTTGCGAATCCTTTGGAGGCAATCACTGCCTTAAGTCTGGAACCCATGGACATCACCAAACGCTGGGTTTCCTCCTTCTTAATGCTTTGCCAGGCCTTTACAGCCGCAGCCTTCAGGTCTTGCTTGTTTGTGGGTCTTTCCGTCTTAAGTCTGGATTTGAGCAAGTGAAATGCATGCTCAATTGGGTTAAGATCTGGTGATTGACTTGGCCATTGCAGAATGTTCCACTTTTTTGCACTCATGAACTCCTGGGTAGCTTTGGCTGTATGCTTGGGGTCATTGTCCATCTATACTATGAAGCGCCGTCCGATCAACTTTGCGGCATTTGGCTGAATCTGGGCTGAAAGTATATCCCGGTACACTTCAGAATTCATCCGGCTACTCTTGTCTGCTGTTATGTCATCAATAAACACAAGTGACCCAGTGCCATTGAAAGCCATGCATGCCCATGCCATCACGTTGCCTCCACCATGTTTTACAGAGGATGTGGTGTGCCTTGGATCATGTGCCGTTCCCTTTCTTCTCCACACTTTTTTCTTCCCATCATTCTGGTACAGGTTGATCTTTGTCTCATCTGTCCATAGAATACTTTTCCAGAACTGAGCTGGCTTCATGAGGTGTTTTTCAGCAAATGTAACTCTGGCCTGTCTATTTTTGGAATTGATGAATGGTTTGCATCTAGATGTGAACCCTTTGTATTTACTTTCATGGAGTCTTCTCTTTACTGGTGACTTAGAGACAGATACACCTACTTCACTGAGAGTGTTCTGGACTTCAGTTGATGTTGTGAACGGGTTCTTCTTCACCAAAGAAAGTATGCGGCGATCATCCACCACTGTTGTCATCCGTGGACGCCCAGGCCTTTTTGAGTTCCCAAGTTCACCAGTCAATTCCTTTTTTCTCAGAATGTACCTGACTGTTGATTTTGCTACTCCAAGCATGTCTGCTATCTCTCTGATGGATTTTTTCTTTTTTTTCAGCCTCAGGATGTTCTGCTTCACCTCAATTGAGAGTTCCTTAGACCGCATGTTGTCTGGTCACAGCAACAGCTTCCAAATGCAAAACCACACACCTGTAATCAACCCCAGACCTTTTAACTACTTCATTGATTACAGGTTAACGAGGGAGACGCCTTCAGAGTTAATTGCAGCCCTTAGAGTCCCTTGTCCAATTACTTTTGGTCCCTTGAAAAAGAGGAGGCTATGCATTACAGAGCTATGATTCCTAAACCCTTTCTCCGATTTGGATGTGAAAACTCTCATATTGCAGCTGGGAGTGTGCACTTTCAGCCCATATTATATATAGAATTGTATTTCTGAACATGTTTTTGTAAACAGCTAAAATAACAAAACTTGTGTCACTGTCCAAATATTTCTGGACCTAACTGTAAATGTACAGCAGTGGTAATCACCGAAAATCAGGGGCGCCCGTATCATCCATGATCTCTGTAATGCCCGCATAGCTGTCCGACTCCCTCCCGGCAGGGACAGCGATGCACTCACCATCCAGGACGCATAGCGGTGGTCGCGTCTCCCTGCTCTTGAGGGTCAGCCTATGACTGAGATGCACTAGGTAGCATACGCCCCCTATTGGAGGTGCCTGAGCAACGTGGTCTTACTGCTAGAGACACGCTTGCTAGTTTCCTGTGTCCGTTACCAGTGTCTGTAACCAGCACCTGCATGAACCTGCCGTACCCGTCAGTACCTTCCTGAACTTTCAGTTCCGCAGAGAACTTGTAGCGCTGCAGTGCCAGCATTGCTCTTCCTCTCCCCAGCACGGACGCCAACACACTCACTGCTGTGCCGGACTGCGCCCTGCCTCTCCTCCCCACAGTCCTCCACATGGGTATCCCCACCTTCTTGCTCCCATGGCCAGTGCATGCCACTTATGTCTCCCAAGAATGCACTTGGAGTGCGCGCGCGCACACTCGCTCTCTTAAAGAGCCAGCGAGTGCGTCTCAGCCTGTGGCTGAGAGTCACTAGGCACTTAAGGCATCCTCCCACTAGGAGAGGTGCCTGAGCAACATGGTCAGTTAGTCAGTTAATGTCCGTGTAGCTAGATACAGTTAGGTCCAGAAATATTTGAACAGTGACACAAGTTTTGTTATTTTAGCTGTTTACAAAAACATGTTCAGAAATACAATTATATATATAATATGGGCTGAAAGTGCACACTCCCAGCTGCAATATGAGAGTTTTCACATCCAAATCGGAGAAAGGGTTTAGGAATCATAGCTCTGTAATGCATAGCCTCCTCTTTTTCAAGGGACCAAAAGTAATTGGACAAGGGACTCTAAGGGCTACAATTAACTCTGAAGGCGTCTCCCTCGTTAACCTGTAATCAATGAAGTAGTTAAAAGGTCTGGGGTTGATTACAGGTGTGTGGTTTTGCATTTGGAAGCTGTTGCTGGGACCAGACAACATACGGTCTAAGGAACTCTCAATTGAGGTGAAGCAGAACATCCTGAGGCTGAAAAAAAAGAAAAAATCCATCAGAGAGATAGCAGACATGCTTGGAGTAGCAAAATCAACAGTCGGGTACATTCTGAGAAAAAAGGAATTGACTGGTGAGCTTGGGAACTCAAAAAGGCCTGGGCGTCCACGGATGACAACAGTGGTGGATGATCGCCGCATACTTTCTTTGGTGAAGAAGAACCCGTTCACAACATCAACTGAAGTCCAGAACACTCTCAGTGAAGTAGGTGTATCTGTCTCTAAGTCACCAGTAAAGAGAAGACTCCATGAAAGTAAATACAAAGGGTTCACATCTAGATGCAAACCATTCATCAATTCCAAAAATAGACAGGCCAGAGTTACATTTGCTGAAAAACACCTCATGAAGCCAGCTCAGTTCTGGAAAAGTATTCTATGGACAGATGAGACCAAGATCAACCTGTACCAGAATGATGGGAAGAAAAAAGACTGGAGAAGAAAGGGAACGGCACATGATCCAAGGCACACCACACCCTCTGTAAAACATGGTGGAGGCAACGTGATGGCATGGGCATGCATGGCTTTCAATGGCACTGGGTCACTTGTGTTTATTGATGACATAACAGCAGACAAGAGTAGCCGGATGAATTCTGAAGTGTACCGGGATATACTTTCAGCCCAGATTCAGCCAAATGCCGCAAAGTTGATCGGACGGCGCTTTATAGTACAGATGGACAATGACCCCAAGCATACAGCCAAAGCTACCCAGGAGTTCATGAGTGCAAAAAAGTGGAACATTCTGCAATGGCCAAGTCAATCACCAGATCTTAACCCAATTGAGCATGCATTTCACTTGCTCAAATCCAGACTTAAGACGGAAAGACCCACAAACAAGCAAGACCTGAAGGCTGCGGCTGTAAAAGCCGGGCAAAGCATTAAGAAGGAGGAAACCCAGCGTTTGGGGATGTCCATGGGTTCCAGACTTAAGGCAGTGATTGCCTCCAAAGGATTCGCAACAAAATATTGAAAATAAAAATATTTTGTTTGGGTTTGGTTTATTTGTCCAATTACTTTTGACCTCCTAAAATGTGGAGTGTTTGTAAAGAAATGTGACAATTCCTACAATTTCTATCAGATATTTTTGTTCAAACCTTCAAATTAAACGTTACAATCTGCACTTGAATTCTGTTGTAGAGGTTTCATTTCAAATCCAATGTGGTGGCATGCAGAGCCCAACTCGCCAAAACTGTGTCACTGGCCAAAGATTTCTGGACCTAACTGTAGTTGTCAGATCCTGCCTACCAACTGTCCATTACCTTCACCCATGCCCACTAACCTGTGCCTTACCATACATGTCAGTTTCAGCCGTGCCATCCTGCTTGCCTCAGCCATCACACCTACACCTCTCAGCACTAGAGACTCTGCCTATCCTTCCCTGAGCCCATTCCTGCCTTGGGGTCAGCTGCAAAGTCCCAGCTGCTGCCCTGAGAGTGGGACCTGGCATCTACCTGGTATTCGCTTAGTCAAGCCCCTCTGAGATCAGGTTAAGCCCTGGTTCCTCTATGGTCCAGTGGGTCCACTGCTGCTCGCCTCCTCACTACCGGCGAGTGTTACAGAACTTTGTGCAACATGTTGTAGTGGATCAGTACCAGATTCCTATCCAGTGACTTCAAGCACAACTAGTAGTCTCATCTGTCAATGGCTGTCCAATTCATCACCGAGCAATTTGAGCTTCAAGTGGGAAAGCTGCACTCAGAGAAGGTCATCTCATCCATGCTACCAGGCCCGTCAAATCCACTGCTACTGGGCCTTCCGTGACTGGAGATTCTGTGAGGTGCTCAGATGAGGTCAGTCCTGTCACGAGAACTGTCTCATTCCTGCCCATCCTGCCCCGACCACCAGTGATGCCATCATATCTTCCAGGTCTCTCACCCGCCTACTGTTCCTATGCAGACATCTTTGACAAGAAGGAGGCTGAGACATTACCACCACATAGGTCTTATGATTGCCCCGTTGACCTACTTCCGGGTTCCTCACCTCTTCTTCGTTGCATCTACCCTCTGTCCCAGGTGGAGACCCAAGCCATGTCCAGATACATCAAGGAGGATCTGGCAAGTGGATTTATGCAGAAGTCCTCTCCGGCCGGGGCTGGATTCTCCTTTGTAAAGAAAAAAGATGGTTCCCTTCGGCCATGTGTAGTCAATCACATTACGGTCAAGAATTAATATCCACTGCTGCTTATAGCAAAATTGTTCAACTGCTTCGGAGTTTCCAGAATCTTCTCAAAACTCCACCTCCGTGGTGCATAGGATCTTGTCTGTAAACGGTTGGGGGACGCATGGAAGACTGCCTTAAACACCCATGACGGCCACTACGAATATCGAGTAATGCCATTCGGAATCAGCAATGCGCCTGAGGTTTTCCAAGAATTTGTAAATTATATTTTTGTGGACCTTCTCTACCCGTATGTGGTCATGTACCTGGACGACATGCTGGTGTTCTCCCCTGACTTGCCAACACACAGGAGAAATGTTCGCCATGTCCTGGAGAGGCTGAGGGAGAATCATCGGTGTGCCAAGATCAAGAAGTGCATCTTTGAATAGACCTTCTTTCCTTTCTGTCATGCTTGTCACAGGGTGACGGTACTGCAGTGAGCTGAAGTGGACCGACCCACTGGACCACAGGGAGACCAGGGTCTACCCTAACATGGGGTAATGGACCGGGATTGTGGCAGCTGACCCCCAGGACAGGGGCGGACACAGGAGCAGACAGGACAGAGTCTCAAGTGCAGACAGGGACCACCAGAGTGGCTCAAGGCAGACAACACAGGTAGATCGGACAGTCAGTCTCTAGACTAACCAGGCAGGACGGACAGGTAAAGTCACTAGCAAAGCAGATGACATGGCCAGGGCAGGACGGGCAGGCAGTGTCTTTACTACCAACAGGGCAGGTACTGGCAGGATGGGACTGGAACCAGGTGGCAACAGGCAGGAAGGGCTGGGACCAGGCGTGACAGGACGGACAGGGTGACCTGACAACTGACTTGACAGTACACAACGGAGTAAACTAATGGTGTTGAACAGGCAACTCCCCCAGCGGGAGCTTGCATTAAGTACCCTGTGCCTCTCAGCGATAGGCTGAGAGGCACTTCCTAGGAGTGACACATTGGACCTTTAAGAGGAGGGCAGTAGCGTGCGCGCACTCCATGGTGGCGCTCCCGGAGGTCCTGTGACGCATGCACAGACTCCGGGAGGTGGGTGGAGGAAGACCCACGTAGAGGAGCGAGCAGGTACGCCGGGCAGCATAGAAGGAGCCAGCCGCGGCGGGGAGTCAGTGCGTGTCCCTACAGGAGGGGAAAGGCAGGGACGCAGCCTTACACCTTCCTGGGCCACATAGTGTCCGAAGCCAGATTGAAGATAGATCTGCAGAAGGTGTTGGCGGCTCTGACATGACCTGGTCCTAAAGGTGTGAAGGCAATTCAGCGTTTTCTGGGCTTTGCCAAATAATAACGCCAATTTATTCCACACTAATCTGCCCGGATCGTCCCTATCACTGCCTTGACCCGCAAGGGGGTGAACCTAAAGATGTGGTCTTCTGAAGCTCAGAGCGTGTTTATCTCCCTTAAGCAGGCCTTCTCATGGGCTCCGGAGCTGCATAAGCAGGAGATCAACAAACAGTTCTTAGAGGTGGATGCTTCTTCCTCTGGGGCCGCTGCGGTTCTCACGCAGAAATCTTCTACCGTTCGGCTGGTAACCTGCGGCTTCTTTTCCAAGGCCTTCTCTGCTCCTGAGTGCAACTACTCAATTGGCGACGGAGAATTGTTGACTATTAAGGTGGCTCTGGAGGAGTGGTGATAACTACTGTAGGGGACTGAGCCTCCCATTGTCTACTCCAACTACAAGAACTTGTCCTACCTACAGTCAGCTCAGAGGCTAAATCCTCGCCAAGCCCGCCGGTCGCTGTTCTGCGCCCATTGCGACAGCATAACAATCACTATGGATCTAATCCAGAAGATGAAGTCCTGAGTAATTGTCTTCAATAACCTGTCCGCTCACCGGGAGGAAGTAAGAGATCTGCCAGAAAGTGAGAATGCAGCAAAGGATCCTCCGCATACCTATGAAGCAGCAAAGGATCCTCTGAACAGCGAGCAGGCAACAAAGGATCCAATGGACAGCGGGGAAGCAGCGAAGGACCCCTGGACAGCTACGAGGCAGTAAAAGATGCACCGGACAGTGATGCATCCGCCAGACAGGAGGCAGCGAAGAACCCCCTGGACAGTAGGGAGGCTACAAAGAAACTGCCGGAAAGCAGGGAGGCTGCAAAGGATCCGCTGGAACACGGGGAGGCAGGGAAGGTCCTGTCGGACATCTAAACAGCAAAAGGCCCACCAAACGGCTTGGAGGCAGCAAAGAACCCGCTGGATAATGTTGAGGTAGTGAAGGATCCACTGGACAGCCAGGAGGCAGGGAAAGATCTGCCAAACAGTGGGGAGGCAGCAAAGGACCCACCAACCCACAGGATAACAGGGAGAGACAGTGAGGGACCTGTCGGGCAGCTAAGAATTTGCCAGACAGCAGGGAGGCAGCAAAGGACCCACCAGACAGCTTGTAGGCACTGAAGGACCCGCCAGGCAGAGAAGAACCCGCTGGACAGTAGTGAGGCAGCAAAGGACCCGCTGGACAGCTAAGATGTAAGGAAGGTCCCGCCAGCCCGTGAAAACCCCGCCAGACATCAGGAAGGCAACAAAGGACCTGCCAGGCAGCTAAGGAGTTGCCGGACAGCTGGGAAGCAGCGACGGACCCACCGGACAGCTGGGAGGAAGAAAAGGACCCGTCAGACAGCTAAGGACCCACTGGACAGTGGGGACGCACAGAAGGAGCCACCAGGCAGCTAGGGACTTTTCAGACAGCCTGTAGGCAGTAAAGGACCTGCTAGACAGCTGAGAGGCAAAGATGGACCTGCCAGGCAATGAAGAACCCGAAAAAACAGCGAAGAGGCAGCAAAAGACCCTGCCACGGGTGTTGTGTGTCATGGATGACAACCCTGTGGTGTCCGGCTGCAGAAGGTCGCTACATTTGGCTGCACAAACTGCTCCTTCAGGTACCATTCTTTCTTCCTTGATGTGAATGGAGTTCTATGTATGTTTCCTGTTAAGGTTAACTCTTTCACTTTTGGACCCTGCAGATATCTTGGCAGGTCAGCTACAAATCCTTTTCCCCACTCCCTGTGTCTATATATACCTGCATTTCCCCTTGGTTTGTTGCCGGTGATAGCGTTTTACTCCTATACTGTCCAGATTGCAAGCAGTCGGCTTGAAATCTCCTGATGTCATATGTTGCTGTCCTTCTCCCAAAGCCATCTTACAGATACATTCTATTTGCATCCCCCTGTTTGTTTTCCATGTTTCCATGAGTGTTTTTTAGGTCTTAGTGGGATTGACTAGTGCTTATTGTGACGACATGGACTCTGTCAGTGCCTAGCATGGGTTAAGTTTCTTAAAATTCAGCCAGACATGACATGACATGATAGTTTGTTTATAAATGGGGGATAAGCCCCTCAATGTTTCTACAAGACTCTTAGGAGTCTAGTGTTAAGGTGGCTTTACACACTGCAACATCGCAAACGACATCGCTGTAATGTCACTGGTTTTGTGACGTTACAGCGACCTCCCCAGCGACATTGCAGTGTGTAAAAGCTATCAGCTCCTGGCCCTGCTGTGAAGTTGTGAGCGCTACAAATCGTTCAGGACCATTCTTTGGTCCTTTGTTTCCCGCTGTGCAACAAAATTTTAGTGTGCAAAGGGGACTTTACAGCGACTTCGTTAGCGACTTCCCTTTCAAAAAGCTGCTTTACAACGTCCCCAATGACTAGCGAGGTCGTTCTGCAGGTCCGGTTCGCTGTTGCGTCGTTGGCCAGGTTTGCCTGTTTGACAGCTCACCAGCAACTCACCAGAGACTTTGTAGCGATCCCAGCCAGGTTGGGATCGCTGGTGGGATCGCTAGAAAGTTTCAGTGTGTAAAGGGGCCTTTAAAGTTCTTGTTGACTCATGTAATTGCCTTGGCCAGTGAAGGTCAGATACCCAGACAAATCAATTATGCGAACCTCCCATTGTATTACTATGTGTATTGCTAGATGCGATGTAACTTAGCTGTCCCTCCCTCGTCTCTGCCATAGACCATTACTACTAGGGATATTTTGTATATGGCTTGAAATCTAGCCAATAAGAGCCCAGTCTTATCCACCAATCGTGAAGACCCCAATGGTCTGAATGGAGAGCTCAGGTGTATAAGAAGGAGGACTGTCCATTGTCCGGGTAGACTTTTTCTACATGATACCAATCTAGAGACCTGCGGATCTGATTGGCAAGCCATAACCAAACCTGGATTATAACACTACATGGACTTCAGCATCGAGTGCAAGGATTCGGCTGAGATATCAAGGACTACCTAAGGAAGGAACCCAGCTAGGGACAGTCCAGTCACCTGACTACAGACTTTGCTGACCTCAGCCAGCTTCCTAAATCTGGCGTTATTCCATTCTCGGTGGGTGTCCACCGAAAGCGGGGTGCTGCTGGATTGGAGTAAATAGCCCTGGAAGCTCTGAGGCACGGACATTCTAATCCCTCGTGAGCAGCGGAAGGGGGAGACTCTGTTGCCGGTTACTTTCTGTGGTTTTGCTGGTTATGTGCTATGTGCTGTTAATTGTTTGGGGATCCAATAAAGTCTAATTATTGTGATTCCCTCACCCTGTGTTGTCTGAGTAGTTTCCACCCATGCTTAAGGAGGCCGGCGTTCAGTTGAGATGACCCCTGAGTCACGCTGTCTTTCTAAAGGCGGCTGGGCCAGCGGACGAGAGCACCCACTGACCCCCGTGTCTCCACAGGAGAGCACCCACTGACCCCCGTGTCTCCACACTTATCCCATCTGGCCACTACCTACGACATATTCAGGTTCAGCCAGGGCCTAGGTATTCTGACAGGAGCATCAGAGTGGAACCTATCTAGGGACATGAGGGCAGCCAGGAGCCAGAGGTAGGTGTTACCAGGGGTCACTATCTTCACCCATCCCTAGTGACAGCTTTTCCCTCTTCCTCTACCCATCCCCCTTTCGCTGTTCGTCTGGTATTCCCCCATACCTAGCGTGACAGACCCGCCAGACAGCGGGGAGGAAGAGAAGGACTAGAAAAGGACTTCCTGGACAGTGCGAAGGCAGTGAAGGACCCGCCAAACAGTGAAGGACCCACCTGACAGCAAGGAGGAAGCGAAGGACCTGCAAGGCAGCTAAGGACTTGCCCTACAGAAGAGAGGCAGCAAAAGATTCACCAGACAGTGAAGAGTCCGCCAGATAGCGGGGAGGCAGCGAAGGACCTGCTGGACAGGGGGAGCCAACAAAGGACCTGCCAGACAGTGGGCAGGCACCAAAGGACCCACCACACAGATGGGAGACAGTGAAGAACCCGCTGGACAGCTGGGAGGCAGCATAATACCTGCCAGACCGCTGGGAGGCAGAAAAGGACCCACCAAACAGACTGCAGGCAGCAAAGGACCTACTGCACAATGGGGAGGCAGAGACAGACCTGCCAGACAGTAGGGAGGCAGCAAAGGACAAACCAGGCAGCAGGGAGGCAGTAACGGACCCGACAGACAGCTGGTAGGCAGCAAAGAAACCGTTGGACACCTGGATGACAGTGAATAACCTGCCAGACAACTGGGAGGCAGTGAAGGACCAGCCAGCCAGCTAAGGACTTGCCGGATAGCTGGGACAAAGTGAAGGACCCACCGGACAGCTGGGAGGCAGCGAAGAACCTGACGGACAGCTGGGAGGCAGCAAAGGACATGATGGACAGTGGACAGGCAGCAAAGGACCCGCAGATAGCTGGGAGGCAGCGAAGGACCCGCCAGGCAGCTATGGACTTGCCTCACAGCTGAAAGGCAGCGAAAGACCCGCCAGACAGTGGAAGGCTGCAAAGGACCAGCCAGCCAGTGAAGAACCTACCAGACAGCAGGAAGGCAGCGAAGGACCTGCCAGGCAGCTAAGGACTTGCTGGCCAGCTGGGAGGCAGCAAAGGACCCACCGTATAACTGGGAGGCAAAAAAAGGACCTGCCAGACAGCAGGGCAGCAACAAAGCACTTCACGGATGGCAGAAAGGCAGCTAAGGACCCTCCAGACAGATGAGAGACAGCAAAGACTGACCAGACACTTGAGAAGAATCCGCCGTACAGGTAGGAGGTAACAAACCGCTGGAAAGGAGGGGACATTGATGAACCACAGGACAGATAGGAGGCAGCAAAGGACCCACCAAACAATGGGGAGTCAGCATAGGACCAGATGGACAACTGAGAGGCAGCAAAGGACCCATCAGACAGCTAAGAAACAGCGAAAAACCCGCTGGACAGATGGAAGGCAGCGAAGGACCCACCAGACAGCAGGGAGGCAGCATAAGAACCGCCGGACAGCTGAGGGGCAGCAAAGGACCCACCAGACAACTAACAAGCAGAGAAAAACCCACTAGACAGCTGGGGTGTAGCGAAGGACTTGCTGGATAGTGAGGAGGTAGTGAAGGACCCACTGGACAGCTGGGACGCAGTGAAGGACATGTCGGACAGTAGAGAGTCAGAAAAGGAACCACCAGACAGTTGGGAGGCAGCGAAGAACCCATCAGATACCTGGCTGGCAGCAAGGAACCCACCAGACAGCTGAGAGGCAGCGAAGAAGCCTCCTGTTACGTCACCCCCGGAGTCTGCTCCAGCGACTTCTAGTCCGATCGCCAGGCGACGCCATGTTCCTGCTGTGGATAGTGATGGGAGAGGAGTAGATGCCAGTGGTGCTGGTGGGCGCAGGCTCCTCTCATCCACTGGGCTGGGTTTCCTTGGGATCTGCAGTACCACTGGCTGACTGTGGGTGGCGTGTGTCTTCCAGTTGAGGTTACCCATCATTCAGCTACAACCAATGGGAAGACACCACACCCTTCTTAATTTTCCTCCTGTCTGCTGACCACTGCCAGAGATAGTTCTGAATTCCTGGTTCCGTTCAGCCCTGTTCTGCTTAGTGATTCTGTTGTTCTGACCTGCTTGTTTCCTGACTACGTCTCCTGCCTGCTGTTTATGTACCTCGCTGCCCAAACCGGATTTGACCTCTGCTTGTTTTCTGCTTACGTCCTTGCCTACCGATTCTGTCCCTGTTCTGCAATTCCTGGTTTGACCCTCCCTGACGGCTACTCTCTGACTGCTGCCTTCCACAGGTAGTGATCTCCAGGGCCCTGTGCAATTCCAAATCCTTGTAAGGTGTTAAAGGGTTTCAGGGTTCTACGGGTCCTGCTTGGTGAGTGGCTTCCCTCTAGCCTGTCCATTACAGCCCGTCTGAGTCTGTGGATCCAGGCAGGCGTTTTACCGCCAGACTGTAAGGAGGCAGCATAAGAACCGCTGGACAGCTGAGATGCAGCAAAGGACCCACCAGACAGCTAAGAAGCAGGGAAAAACCCACTGAACTGCTAGGGGGTAGTGAAGGACTTGCTAGATAGTGAGGAGGCAGTGAAGGTCCCGCCAGACAGTGGGAAGGAAGCAAAAGACCCACGAGGCAGCAAAGGACCTGCTGGCCAGTGGAGAGGCAGCAAAGGATCTATTGGAGAGTGGGGAAGCAGTGAAGGACCCATCGGACAGCTGGAAGGCAGCAAGTAACATGCCGAAAAGCTCTGAGACAGCAAAGGTTCCACCAGGCAGCTAAGGACTTGCTGGACAGCTGGGAGGCAACGAAGGACCCACTGGACAGGGTGAGGCAGTGAAGGACCTGCCAGATTCCCGGGAGGCAACGAAGGACCCACTGGACAGGGTGAGGCAGTGAAGGACCCACTAGAAAGCTGAGAGGCAGTAAAAAACCCGTCGAACAGCTGCGAGGCAACGAAGGACTCGCTGGATGGGGGGAGGCAGCAAAGGACCCACTGGACAGAGGGGAGGCAGCAAAGGACACACAAGACAGTGTGGAGGCAGTATAGGTCCTGCCACAAGGTAGGGAGGCAGCATAGGTCCTGCTGGAGGGCCCATCAGACAGCTAAGAAGCAGTTAAGAACACACCGGACAGTGGGAAGGCGGCGAAGGACCCGATGGACATCTAGGAGGCAGCAAAAGACCACCAAAGAGCTAGAAGCCAGAAAAGGACCCGCTGGACACCATGGAGGTAGTGAAGGATCCACTGGACAATGGAGAGGCAGGGAAGGACCCACCAGACAGTGCGGAGGCAGCAAAGGATACACCAACCAGCAAAGGACCCACCGAGGGAAACAGTGAAGGACCCGTCGGGCAGATAAGAACTTGCAGGACAGCGGGGATTCAGCGAAGGACCCTCCAAACAGTGAAGACTTGCTATTCTGTGGAGAGACAGCAAAGGACCTGCTGGACAGGTAAAAAGCAAGGAAGGACCTGCCAGCCAGTGAAGAACCTGGCAGACAGTAGAAGGCATTGAAGGACTTGACAGGTAGGACTGCCAGACATCTGGGAGGCAGCGAAGGACCCACCGGACAGCTGGGAGGCAGCGAAGGACCCACCGGACAGCTGGGAGGCAGCGAAGGACCCTCCAGGCAGCTGGGAGGCAGCAAAGAACATACAAGACAGCTGGGAGGCAGCGAAGGACCCTCCAGACAGCTGGGAGGCAGCGAAGAACTTGCCAGACAGAATGAAAGCAGCAAACGACCCGCCAGCCAGTGAAAAATCCGCTAGATATCAGGAAAGCAGTGAAAAACCTGCCAGGCAGATAAGGACTTGTCGAACAGCTGGGAGGAAGCGAATGACCCACTGGATAGCTGGGAGCCAGCGAAGAACCTGTTGGACAGCTGGGAGGCAACAAAGGACCCACCAGACAACTGGTAGGCAGCGAAGGATCCGCCAGAAAACTGGTAGGCAGCGAAGGATCTGCCAGACAACTGGGAGGCAGCGAAGGACCCACCAGACAACTGGTAGGCAGCGAAGGATCCGCCAGAAAACTGGTAGGCAGCGAAGGATCTGCCAGACAACTGGGAGGCAGCGAAGGACCCACCAGACAACTGGGAGGCAGTGAAGGACCCACCAGACAACGGGTAGGCAGCGAAGGATCCGCCAGACAACTGGTAGGCAGTGAAGGATCCGCCAGAAAACTGGTAGGCAGCGAAGGATCTGCCAGACAAGTGGGAGGCAGCGAAGGACCCACCAGACAACTGGGAGGCAGCAAAGGACCCACCAGACAACTGGGAGGCAGCAAAGGACCCACCAGACAACTGGGAGGCAGCAAAAGATCCACTGGACAACTGGGAGGCAGTGAAGGATCCACTGGACAGCTGGGAGGCAGCGAAGGATCCACTGGACAGCTGGGAAGCAGTGATGGATCCACTGGACGGTGGGGAAGCAGTGAAGGATCCACTGGACGGTGGGGAAGCAGTAAAGGACTTCTCAGACAGCGCTGGACACCAGGAAAAGCCAAAGACAGCAGGAAGACCATGATTTACCAATACTAGGGAGGTCCTAAATAAATCTGCCTCTTCCCTGGATGGATCAGGACAAGTCTAAATAACCCACTGGACATCAGAGAGAGCCGAAATAAGACTGCCCCTCCCCCACTACAGCAAGGAGCCCCCAAAAGACACCAAAGGGTCCTGGACAGCAGGCAATCACTGTCAGTCTGACGCAAGGAGCCCCCCAAAGGGTCCTGGACAGCAGGCAATCACTGTCAGTCTGACGCAAGGAGCCCCCCAAAGGGTCCTGGACAGCAGGCAATCACTGTCAGTCTGACGCAAGGAGCCCCCCAAAGGGTCCTGGACAGCAGGCAATCACTGTCAGTCTGATGCAAGGAACACCCCAAAGGGTCCTGGACAGCAGGCAATCACTGTCAGTCTGACTCATCCCGCAGCTCTGGTTGCTGCACCACCTCTGCTTTACACTGCAGCTCTGCTTGTTCAGGAGAGACGATCTGATGGGGGTTATGCTCCTGGGAATGTGGCAGGTTTCTCAGGACTTGGTTCTGTTCATGTGCGGAGTTTTGTTGTGACTGAGGCGTCTTCTGTGGCCGCCTGCGACTTTATAGCACTAATCCCAGGATTTATGATGCTGCGCCGCCTGCAGGCAGAATAGCGCCTGAACCGCAGAGATTCCCCCGGTGTCACAGCTGGAGGGGCAGGACCCCTCCGGGGGGCGCAGCACAGGGGAGGGTCCGGCGCTGTCCGGGCTTGTACTGTGCGATCTGCAGTGTAGCCGGAGCTGCCGAGTGCATAACGCCTGCCGGGGTCTGCCGCGCACCGGGAGAGGGGCTCCTGCACAGAACACCGGGGTCTGCCGCGCACCGGGAGAGGGGCTCCTGCACAGAACACCGGGGTCTGCCGCGCACCGGGAGAGGGGCTCCTGCAGGTAAGACCCTAGGATCGGGCTCACCGGGGCTGTACAGTGGCATCGCCGCCTTCCTGCTGTCGCTTGTAGTTTTTCTGGACTTCAAGCGCTGCCGCTCTCACGGTGCTCACCTCTTACCGGAGACGGTAGCCCAGCCCCGGTCACTGTCTGGTTTCGTTTTGAAAGTTGAAGGACGTTTTATAGAACAAATTTATGCCTTATAATAGCTAATGTAGGGGGTCTGAATGAGGAGGACAGACGGGTCTGGAAGAGGATGAGGATAGAGGTGTCTAAAGGAGGAGGATGGATGGGTCTAGAGGAGGAGAATAGAGGGGTCTAGAGGAGGAGGATGGATGGGTCTAGAGGAGGAGAATAGAGGGGTCTAGAGGAGGAGGATGGATGGGTCTAGAGGAGGAGGATAGAGGGGTCTAGAGGAGGAGGATAGAGGGGTCTAGAGGAGGAGGATAGAGGGGTCTAGAGGAGGAGGATAGAGGGGTCTAGAGGAGGAGGATGGATGGGTCTAGAGGAGGAGGATAGAGGGGTCTAGAGGAGGAGGATAGAGGGGTCTAGAGGAGGAGGATAGAGGGGTCTAGAGGAGGAGGATAGAGGGGTTTGGAAAAGGAGGAGAACAGACTGGTCTAGAAGAGGAAGACAGAGGGGTTTGGAAAAGGAGAACAGACTCGTCTAGAAGAGGACAGAGGAGTCTGGAGAAGGAGGAGGACAGATTGGTCTAGAAAAGGAAGATAGGCTCTGGAGAAGGAGGAGGATAGACTGGTCTAGAAGAGGAAGATAGGCTCTGAAGAAGGACGACAGACTGGTCTAGAGGATGAGGACAGACGGTCTGGAGGAGGAAGACAGAGGGGTCTGGAGAAGGAGGAGGACAGACTGGTCTAGAAGAGGAGGACAGAGGAGTCTGGAGAAGGAGGAGAGACTGGTCTAGAAGAGGAGGACAGAGGGGTCTGGAGAAGGAGGACAGACTGGTCTAGAAGAGGAGGACAGAGGGGTCTAGAGAAGGAGGAGAGACTGGTCTAGAAGAGAAGGACAGAGGGCTCTGGAGAAGGAGGAGGACAGACTGGTCTAGAAGAGGAGGACAGAGGGCTCTGGAGAAGGACAGACCGGTCTAGAAGAGGAGGACAGAAGGGTCCGGAGAAGGAGGAGAGACTGGTCTAGAAGAGGAGGACAGAGGGATCTGGAGAAGGAGGAGAGACTGGTCTAGAAGAGGAGGACAGAGGGGTCTGGAGAAGGCGGAGGACAGACTGGTCTAGAAGAGGAGGACAGAGGGGTTTGGAGAAGGAGGACAGACTGGTCTAGAAGAGGACAGAGGGGTCTGGAGAAGGAGGAGGACAGACTGGTCTAGAAGAGGAGGACAGAGGGGTCTGGAGAAGGAGGAGAGACTGGTCTAGAAGAGGAGGAAAGAGGGGTCTCGAGAAGAAGGAGGACAGACTGGTCTAGAAGAGGAGGAGAGACTGGTCTAGAAGAGGAGGACAGAGGGGTCTGGAGAAGGAGGACAGACTGGTCTAGAAGAGGAGGACAGAGGGGTCTGGAGAAGGAGGAGAACAGACTGGTCTAGAAGAGGACAGAGGGGTCTGGAGAAGGCGGAGGACAGACTGGTCTAGAAGAGGAGGACAGAGGGGTCTGGAGAAGGAGGAGGACAGACTGGTCTTGAAGAGGACAGAGGGGTCTGGAGAAGGAGGAGGACAGACTGGTCTAGAAGAAGAGGACAGAGGGGTCTGGAGAAGGAGGAGAGACTGGTCTAGAAGAGGAGGAAAGAGGGGTCTGGAGAAGAAGGAGGACAGACTGGTGTAGAAGAGGAGGAGAGACTGGTCTAGAAGAGGAGGACAGAGGGGTCTGGAGAAGGAGGAGAGACTGGTCTAGAAGAGGAGGACAGAGGGTTCTGGAGAAGGAGGAGGACAGACTGGTCTAGAAGAGGAGGACAGAGGGGTCTGGAGAAGGAGGAGAGCCTGGTCTAGAAGAGGAGGACAGAGGGGTCTGGAGAAGAAGGAGGACAGACTGGTCTAGAAGAGGAGGACAGAGGGGTCTGAAGAAGGAGGACAGACTGGTCTAGAGGAGGAGGACAGAGGGGTCTGGAGAAGGAGGAGAGACTGGTCTAGAAGAGGAGGACAGAGGGGTCTTGAGAAGGAGGAGAGACTGGTCTAGAAGAGGAGGACAGAGGGGTCTGGAGAAGGAGGAGGACAGAATGGTCTAGAAGAGGAGGACAGAGGGGTCTGGAGAAGGAGGAGGACAGACTGGTCTAGAAGGGGAGGACAGAGGGGTCTGGAGTTGGAGGAGGACAGACTGGTCTAGAAGAGGAGGACAGAGGGGTCTGGAGAAGGAGGAGAGACTGGTCTAGAAGAGGAGGACAGAGGCTTCTGGAGAAGGAGGACAGACTGGTCTAGAAGAGGATGAGGAGAGACTGGTCTAGAAGAGGAGGACAGAGGGGTCTGGAGAAGGAGGAGAGACTGGTCTAGAAGAGGAGGACAGAGGGGTCTGGAGAAGGAGGACAGACTGGTCTAGAGGAGGAGGACAGAGGGGTCTGGAGAAGGAGGAGAGACTGGTCTAGAAGAGGAGGACAGAGGGGTCTTGAGAAGGAGGAGAGACTGGTCTAGAAGAGGAGGACAGAGGGGTCTGGAGAAGGAGGAGGACAGAATGGTCTAGAAGAGGAGGACAGAGGGGTCTGGAGTTGGAGGAGGACAGACTGGTCTAGAAGAGGAGGACAGAGGGGTCTGGAGAAGGAGGAGAGACTGGTCTAGAAGAGGATGAGGAGAGACTGGTCTAGAAGAGGAGGACAGAGGGGTCTGGAGAAGGAGGAGAGACTGGTCTAGAAGAGGACAGAGGGGTCTGGAGAAGGAGGAGGACAGACTGGTCTAGAAGAGGAGGACAGAGGGGTCTGGAGAAGAAGGAGGACAGACTGGTCTAGAAGAGGAGGAGGAGAGACTGGTCTAGAAGAGGAGGACAGAGGAGTCTGGAGAAGGAGGAGAGACTGGTCTAGAAGAGGAGGACAGAGGGGTCTGGAGAAGGCGGAGGACAGACTGGTCTAGAAGAGGAGGACAGAGGGGTCTGGAGAAGGAGGAGAGACTGGTCTAGAAGAGGACAGAGGGGTCTGGAGAAGGCGGAGGACAGACTGGTCTAGAAGAGGAGGACAGAGGGAGAAGGAGGAGGACAGACTGGTCTAGAAGAGGACAAAGGGGTCTGGAGAAGGAGGAGGACAGACTGGTCTAGAAGAAGAGGACAGAGGGGTCTGGAGAAGGAGGAGAGACTGGTCTAGAAGAGGAGGACAGAGGGGTCTTGAGAAGGAGGAGAGACTGGTCTAGAAGAGGAGGACAGAGGGGTCTGGAGAAGGAGGAGGACAGAATGGTCTAGAAGAGGAGGACAGAGGGGTCTGGAGTTGGAGGAGGACAGACTGGTCTAGAAGAGGAGGACAGAGGGGTCTGGAGAAGGAGGAGAGACTGGTCTAGAAGAGGATGAGGAGAGACTGGTCTAGAAGAGGAGGACAGAGGGGTCTGGAGAAGGAGGAGAGACTGGTCTAGAAGAGGACAGAGGGGTCTGGAGAAGGAGGAGGACAGACTGGTCTAGAAGAGGAGGACAGAGGGGTCTGGAGAAAGAGGAGAGACTGGTCTAGAAGAGGAGGACAGAGGGGTCTGGAGAAGAAGGAGGACAGACTGGTCTAGAAGAGGAGGAGGAGAGACTGGTCTAGAAGAGGAGGACAGAGGAGTCTGGAGAAGGAGGAGAGACTGGTCTAGAAGAGGAGGACAGAGGGGTCTGGAGAAGGCGGAGGACAGACTGGTCTAGAAGAGGAGGACAGAGGGGTCTGGAGAAGGAGGAGAGACTGGTCTAGAAGAGGAGGACAGAGGGGTCTGGAGAAGGCGGAGGACAGACTGGTCTAGAAGAGGAGGACAGAGGGAGAAGGAGGAGGACAGACTGGTCTAGAAGAGGACAAAGGGGTCTGGAGAAGGAGGAGGACAGACTGGTCTAGAAGAAGAGGACAGAGGGGTCTGGAGAAGGAGGAGAGACTGGTCTAGAAGAGGAGGACAGAGGGGTCTGGAGAAGAAGGAGGACAGACTGGTCTAGAAGAGGAGGAGAGACTGGTCTAGAAGAGGAGGACAGAGGGGTCTGGAGAAGGAGGAGAGACTGGTCTAGAAGAGGAGGACAGAGGGGTCTGGAGAAGGTGGAGGACAGACTGGTCTAGAAGAGGAGGACAGAGGGGTCTGGAGAAGGAGGAGAGACTGGTCTAGAAGAGGAGGAAAGAGGGGTCTCGAGAAGAAGGAGGACAGACTGGTCTAGAAGAGGAGGAGAGACTGGTCTAGAAGAGGAGGACAGAGGGGTCTGGAGAAGGAGGACAGACTGGTCTAGAAGAGGAGGACAGAGGGGTCTGGAGAAGGAGGAGAACAGACTGGTCTAGAAGAGGACAGAGGGGTCTGGAGAAGGCGGAGGACAGACTGGTCTAGAAGAGGAGGACAGAGGGGTCTGGAGAAGGAGGAGGACAGACTGGTCTTGAAGAGGACAGAGGGGTCTGGAGAAGGAGGAGGACAGACTGGTCTAGAAGAAGAGGACAGAGGGGTCTGGAGAAGGAGGAGAGACTGGTCTAGAAGAGGAGGAAAGAGGGGTCTGGAGAAGAAGGAGGACAGACTGGTGTAGAAGAGGAGGAGAGACTGGTCTAGAAGAGGAGGACAGAGGGGTCTGGAGAAGGAGGAGAGACTGGTCTAGAAGAGGAGGACAGAGGGTTCTGGAGAAGGAGGAGGACAGACTGGTCTAGAAGAGGAGGACAGAGGGGTCTGGAGAAGGAGGAGAGCCTGGTCTAGAAGAGGAGGACAGAGGGGTCTGGAGAAGAAGGAGGACAGACTGGTCTAGAAGAGGAGGACAGAGGGGTCTGAAGAAGGAGGACAGACTGGTCTAGAGGAGGAGGACAGAGGGGTCTGGAGAAGGAGGAGAGACTGGTCTAGAAGAGGAGGACAGAGGGGTCTTGAGAAGGAGGAGAGACTGGTCTAGAAGAGGAGGACAGAGGGGTCTGGAGAAGGAGGAGGACAGAATGGTCTAGAAGAGGAGGACAGAGGGGTCTGGAGAAGGAGGAGGACAGACTGGTCTAGAAGGGGAGGACAGAGGGGTCTGGAGTTGGAGGAGGACAGACTGGTCTAGAAGAGGAGGACAGAGGGGTCTGGAGAAGGAGGAGAGACTGGTCTAGAAGAGGAGGACAGAGGCTTCTGGAGAAGGAGGACAGACTGGTCTAGAAGAGGATGAGGAGAGACTGGTCTAGAAGAGGAGGACAGAGGGGTCTGGAGAAGGAGGAGAGACTGGTCTAGAAGAGGAGGACAGAGGGGTCTGGAGAAGGAGGACAGACTGGTCTAGAGGAGGAGGACAGAGGGGTCTGGAGAAGGAGGAGAGACTGGTCTAGAAGAGGAGGACAGAGGGGTCTTGAGAAGGAGGAGAGACTGGTCTAGAAGAGGAGGACAGAGGGGTCTGGAGAAGGAGGAGGACAGAATGGTCTAGAAGAGGAGGACAGAGGGGTCTGGAGTTGGAGGAGGACAGACTGGTCTAGAAGAGGAGGACAGAGGGGTCTGGAGAAGGAGGAGAGACTGGTCTAGAAGAGGATGAGGAGAGACTGGTCTAGAAGAGGAGGACAGAGGGGTCTGGAGAAGGAGGAGAGACTGGTCTAGAAGAGGACAGAGGGGTCTGGAGAAGGAGGAGGACAGACTGGTCTAGAAGAGGAGGACAGAGGGGTCTGGAGAAGAAGGAGGACAGACTGGTCTAGAAGAGGAGGAGGAGAGACTGGTCTAGAAGAGGAGGACAGAGGAGTCTGGAGAAGGAGGAGAGACTGGTCTAGAAGAGGAGGACAGAGGGGTCTGGAGAAGGCGGAGGACAGACTGGTCTAGAAGAGGAGGACAGAGGGGTCTGGAGAAGGAGGAGAGACTGGTCTAGAAGAGGACAGAGGGGTCTGGAGAAGGCGGAGGACAGACTGGTCTAGAAGAGGAGGACAGAGGGAGAAGGAGGAGGACAGACTGGTCTAGAAGAGGACAAAGGGGTCTGGAGAAGGAGGAGGACAGACTGGTCTAGAAGAAGAGGACAGAGGGGTCTGGAGAAGGAGGAGAGACTGGTCTAGAAGAGGAGGACAGAGGGGTCTTGAGAAGGAGGAGAGACTGGTCTAGAAGAGGAGGACAGAGGGGTCTGGAGAAGGAGGAGGACAGAATGGTCTAGAAGAGGAGGACAGAGGGGTCTGGAGTTGGAGGAGGACAGACTGGTCTAGAAGAGGAGGACAGAGGGGTCTGGAGAAGGAGGAGAGACTGGTCTAGAAGAGGATGAGGAGAGACTGGTCTAGAAGAGGAGGACAGAGGGGTCTGGAGAAGGAGGAGAGACTGGTCTAGAAGAGGACAGAGGGGTCTGGAGAAGGAGGAGGACAGACTGGTCTAGAAGAGGAGGACAGAGGGGTCTGGAGAAAGAGGAGAGACTGGTCTAGAAGAGGAGGACAGAGGGGTCTGGAGAAGAAGGAGGACAGACTGGTCTAGAAGAGGAGGAGGAGAGACTGGTCTAGAAGAGGAGGACAGAGGAGTCTGGAGAAGGAGGAGAGACTGGTCTAGAAGAGGAGGACAGAGGGGTCTGGAGAAGGCGGAGGACAGACTGGTCTAGAAGAGGAGGACAGAGGGGTCTGGAGAAGGAGGAGAGACTGGTCTAGAAGAGGAGGACAGAGGGGTCTGGAGAAGGCGGAGGACAGACTGGTCTAGAAGAGGAGGACAGAGGGAGAAGGAGGAGGACAGACTGGTCTAGAAGAGGACAAAGGGGTCTGGAGAAGGAGGAGGACAGACTGGTCTAGAAGAAGAGGACAGAGGGGTCTGGAGAAGGAGGAGAGACTGGTCTAGAAGAGGAGGACAGAGGGGTCTGGAGAAGAAGGAGGACAGACTGGTCTAGAAGAGGAGGAGAGACTGGTCTAGAAGAGGAGGACAGAGGGGTCTGGAGAAGGAGGAGAGACTGGTCTAGAAGAGGAGGACAGAGGGGTCTGGAGAAGGTGGAGGACAGACTGGTCTAGAAGAGGAGGACAGAGGGGTCTGGAGAAGGAGGAGAGACTGGTCTAGAAGAGGAGGAAAGAGGGGTCTCGAGAAGAAGGAGGACAGACTGGTCTAGAAGAGGAGGAGAGACTGGTCTAGAAGAGGAGGACAGAGGGGTCTGGAGAAGGAGGACAGACTGGTCTAGAAGAGGAGGACAGAGGGGTCTGGAGAAGGAGGAGAACAGACTGGTCTAGAAGAGGACAGAGGGGTCTGGAAAAGGCGGAGGACAGACTGGTCTAGAAGAGGAGGACAGAGGGGTCTGGAGAAGGAGGAGGACAGACTGGTCTTGAAGAGGACAGAGGGGTCTGGAGAAGGAGGAGGACAGACTGGTCTAGAAGAAGAGGACAGAGGGGTCTGGAGAAGGAGGAGAGACTGGTCTAGAAGAGGAGGAAAGAGGGGTCTGGAGAAGAAGGAGGACAGACTGGTGTAGAAGAGGAGGAGAGACTGGTCTAGAAGAGGAGGACAGAGGGGTCTGGAGAAGGAGGAGAGACTGGTCTAGAAGAGGAGGACAGAGGGTTCTGGAGAAGGAGGAGGACAGACTGGTCTAGAAGAGGAGGACAGAGGGGTCTGGAGAAGGAGGAGAGACTGGTCTAGAAGAGGAGGACAGAGGGGTCTGGAGAAGAAGGAGGACAGACTGGTCTAGAAGAGGAGGACAGAGGGGTCTGAAGAAGGAGGACAGACTGGTCTAGAGGAGGAGGACAGAGGGGTCTGGAGAAGGAGGAGAGACTGGTCTAGAAGAGGAGGACAGAGGGGTCTTGAGAAGGAGGAGAGACTGGTCTAGAAGAGGAGGACAGAGGGGTCTGGAGAAGGAGGAGGACAGAATGGTCTAGAAGAGGAGGACAGAGGGGTCTGGAGAAGGAGGAGGACAGACTGGTCTAGAAGGGGAGGACAGAGGGGTCTGGAGTTGGAGGAGGACAGACTGGTCTAGAAGAGGAGGACAGAGGGGTCTGGAGAAGGAGGAGAGACTGGTCTAGAAGAGGAGGACAGAGGCTTCTGGAGAAGGAGGACAGACTGGTCTAGAAGAGGATGAGGAGAGACTGGTCTAGAAGAGGAGGACAGAGGGGTCTGGAGAAGGAGGAGAGACTGGTCTAGAAGAGGAGGACAGAGGGGTCTGGAGAAGGAGGACAGACTGGTCTAGAGGAGGAGGACAGAGGGGTCTGGAGAAGGAGGAGAGACTGGTCTAGAAGAGGAGGACAGAGGGGTCTTGAGAAGGAGGAGAGACTGGTCTAGAAGAGGAGGACAGAGGGGTCTGGAGAAGGAGGAGGACAGAATGGTCTAGAAGAGGAGGACAGAGGGGTCTGGAGTTGGAGGAGGACAGACTGGTCTAGAAGAGGAGGACAGAGGGGTCTGGAGAAGGAGGAGAGACTGGTCTAGAAGAGGATGAGGAGAGACTGGTCTAGAAGAGGAGGACAGAGGGGTCTGGAGAAGGAGGAGAGACTGGTCTAGAAGAGGACAGAGGGGTCTGGAGAAGGAGGAGGACAGACTGGTCTAGAAGAGGAGGACAGAGGGGTCTGGAGAAGAAGGAGGACAGACTGGTCTAGAAGAGGAGGAGGAGAGACTGGTCTAGAAGAGGAGGACAGAGGAGTCTGGAGAAGGAGGAGAGACTGGTCTAGAAGAGGAGGACAGAGGGGTCTGGAGAAGGCGGAGGACAGACTGGTCTAGAAGAGGAGGACAGAGGGGTCTGGAGAAGGAGGAGAGACTGGTCTAGAAGAGGACAGAGGGGTCTGGAGAAGGCGGAGGACAGACTGGTCTAGAAGAGGAGGACAGAGGGAGAAGGAGGAGGACAGACTGGTCTAGAAGAGGACAAAGGGGTCTGGAGAAGGAGGAGGACAGACTGGTCTAGAAGAAGAGGACAGAGGGGTCTGGAGAAGGAGGAGAGACTGGTCTAGAAGAGGAGGACAGAGGGGTCTTGAGAAGGAGGAGAGACTGGTCTAGAAGAGGAGGACAGAGGGGTCTGGAGAAGGAGGAGGACAGAATGGTCTAGAAGAGGAGGACAGAGGGGTCTGGAGTTGGAGGAGGACAGACTGGTCTAGAAGAGGAGGACAGAGGGGTCTGGAGAAGGAGGAGAGACTGGTCTAGAAGAGGATGAGGAGAGACTGGTCTAGAAGAGGAGGACAGAGGGGTCTGGAGAAGGAGGAGAGACTGGTCTAGAAGAGGACAGAGGGGTCTGGAGAAGGAGGAGGACAGACTGGTCTAGAAGAGGAGGACAGAGGGGTCTGGAGAAAGAGGAGAGACTGGTCTAGAAGAGGAGGACAGAGGGGTCTGGAGAAGAAGGAGGACAGACTGGTCTAGAAGAGGAGGAGGAGAGACTGGTCTAGAAGAGGAGGACAGAGGAGTCTGGAGAAGGAGGAGAGACTGGTCTAGAAGAGGAGGACAGAGGGGTCTGGAGAAGGCGGAGGACAGACTGGTCTAGAAGAGGAGGACAGAGGGGTCTGGAGAAGGAGGAGAGACTGGTCTAGAAGAGGACAGAGGGGTCTGGAGAAGGCGGAGGACAGACTGGTCTAGAAGAGGAGGACAGAGGGAGAAGGAGGAGGACAGACTGGTCTAAAAGAGGACAAAGGGGTCTGGAGAAGGAGGAGGACAGACTGGTCTAGAAGAGGACAGAGGGGTCTGGAGAAGGAGGAGAGACTGGTCTAGAAGAGGAGGACAGAGGGGTCTGGAGAAGAAGGAGGACAGACTGGTCTAGAAGAGGAGGAGAGACTGGTCTAGAAGAGGAGGACAGAGGGGTCTGGAGAAGGAGGAGAGACTGGTCTAGAAGAGGAGGACAGAGGGGTCTGGAGAAGGTGGAGGACAGACTGGTCTAGAAGAGGAGGACAGAGAGGTCTGGAGAAGGAGGAAATCAGACTGGTCTAGAAGAGGACAGAGGGGTCTGGAGAAGGAGGAGGACAGACTGGTCTAGAAGAGGAGGACAGAGGGGTCTGGAGAAGGAGGAGGACCGACTGGTCTAGAAGAGGAGGACAGAGGGGTCTGGAGAAGGAGGAGAGACTGGTCTAGAAGAGGAGGACAGAGGGGTCTGGAGAAGAAGGAGGACAGACTAGTCTAGAAGAGGAGGACAGAGGGGTCTGGAGAAGGAGGACAGACTGGTCTAGAAGAGGAAGACAGAGGGGTCTGGAGAAAGAGGACAGACTGGTCTAGAAGAGGACAGAGGGGTCTGGAGAAGGCGGAGGACAGACTGGTCTAGAAGAGGAGGACAGAGGGGTCTGGAGAAGGAGGAGGACAGACTGGTCTAGAAGAGGGATCTCAGAGGGGTCTGGAGAAGGAGGACAGACTGGTCTAGAAGAGGAGGACAGGGGTCTGGAGAAGGAGGAGGACAGACTGATCTAGAGGAGGAAGATAGGCTCTGGAGAAGGACAGTGGGATCTGAAAGAGGATGACAAACTGATCTAGAGAGGAGGACTGAGGGGTCTGGAGGAGGAGGACAGACTGGTCTAGAAGAGGAGGACTGAGGGGTCTGGAGAAGGAGGAGGACAGACTGGTCTTGAAGAGGAGGACAGAGGGGTCTGAAGAAGGAGGAGGACAGACTGGTATAGAAGAGGAGGACAGAGGGGTCTGGAGAAGGAGGAGGACAGACTGGTCTAGAAGAGGAGGACAGAGGGGTCTGGAGAAGGACAGACTGGTCTAGAAGAGAAGGACAGAGGGGTCTGAAGAAGGAGGAGGACAGACTGGTATAGAAGAGGAGGACAGAGGGGTCTGGAGAAGGAGGAGGACAGACTGGTCTAGAAGAGGAGGACTGAGGGGTCTGGAGAAGGAGGAGGACAGACTGGTCTAGAAGAGGAGGACAGGGGTCTGGAGAAGGAGGAGGACAGACTGATTTAGAGGAGGAAGATAGGCTCTGGAGAAGGACAGTGGGATCTGAAGGAGGATGACAAACTGATCTAGAGAGGAGGACTGAGGGGTCTGGAGAAGGAGGAGGACAGACTGGTCTAGAAGAGGAGGACTGAGGGGTCTGGAGAAGGAGGAGGACAGACTGGTATAGAAGAGGAGGACAGAGGGGTCTGGAGAAGGAGGAGGACAGACTGGTCTAGAAGAGGAGGACAGAGGGGTTTGGAGAAGGAGGACAGACTGGTCTAGAAGAGGAGGACAGAGGGGTCTGGAGAAGGAGGAGGACAGACTGGTCTAGAAGAGGAGGACAGAGGGGTCTGGAGAAGGAGGACAGACTGGTATAGAGGAGGAGGACAGAGGGGTCTGGAGAAGCAGGAGGACAGACTGGTCTAGAAGAGGAGGACAGAGGGGTCTGGAGAAGGAGGAGAGACTGGTCTAGAAGAGAAGGACAGAGGATTCTGGAGAAGGAGGACAGACTGGTCTAGAAGAGGAGGACAGAGGGGTCTGGAGAAGTAGGAGGACAGACTGGTCTAGAAAAGAAGGACAGAGGGGTCTGGAGAAGGAGGAGGACAGACTGGTCTAGAAGAGAAGGACAGAGGGGTCTGGTGAAGGGAATTCCTGCCTTTCCATTATGGAGATACAGGGCAGGAAATCCGCAGGAATTCTGCATGAAATCCGCACTGTTCCGCAGGTTTACTGCAACAATTCCGCAGAAATACCGCATGGATAGCTGCGGATTTCGGGGAGATGCTGAGTGAACCTGCGGAAATACCTGCAGAAAAGTCCGCGGGTATGATCTCCCGTGGGCACATGGCCAGAGGGTGTGGAGTGGGAGGAGGACAAAGGGGTGTAGTGGAAGAGGAGGACAACGTTTTGTGGTGAAGAAGCAGGAAAGAGGGATCTGGGGAGGGGGAAAGATGGGCTTTGAGGAGGAGGACAAAAAAACCTGGAGAATGAAAGCTACTGTGTAGGAGTCTCAAGGCTTGAGAACAGAGGGGGTCTGGAGGAGGAGGACAGAGGGGTGTAGCAGAGGAGGACAGAGTGGTGTGGAGAAGAAGGACAGAGGATTCTGAAGGAGGAGGACGGAGGGGTCAGGAATAGAAGGAGGAGAACAAAGGAACATGGAGGATCAGGAATCTGGAGAATAAGAGCTACTTTAGAGTGGTCTGGAGAGTAGAAAGACAGGGCGGTCTGGAGGAGGATCATGACAAAGGGGTCTGCAGGAGGACAGAGGGTCTGGAAGGGGAAGAGGACAGAAACGTTTGGAGGAAGAGTACAAAGAGGTCTGGAGGAAAAGCAGGACAGAGGGGTCTGAAGGAGGAGAAGGACCGAAGGGTCTTGAGGTGGACAGAAGGGTCTTGAGATGGACAGAGGGGTCTGGAGGAGGATAAGGTTGTAGAGGAGAAGATGGACAGAGTGCTGTGGAGGAAAACATAGGCGTTTTGAGGAGGACATAGGGGTGTGGATGAGAAGGTGGAATGAGGGGTCGGGAGCAGGATGACGGAAGGGTCTGGAGTAGAACAGAGGGGTCTGGAGGAGAAGAGATGAGTTTGGAGTAGAAGGACAAAAGGGTAGAGGAGAAGGTGGATAGAGGGGTCTGGAGGAGGTGGATAGAGGGGTCTGGAGGAGCAGGACAGAGGAAATTTGAGGGGAACTGAGGAACCTTGGGTCTTGAGGAGGAGAACAGAAGAACCTGGAGGAGACCATAGGAACCTGGAAGTGGAGTACATAGAGACTTGGAAGAGGAGTACAGAGGAACTGGCAGCATAAGGAGGAAGAAAAGGATAGAAGTAACTGGAAAATGAGAAGGACAGAGGAACCTGGAGAACGATGAGGACAGAGCAACGAAAGGAACCTGGAAGTGAAGGACAGAGGAACTGGCAGAAGAAGGAGGAAGAGAATGATAGAGGTACCTGGAAAATGAGGAGCAGGAGGACAGAGGAATCAGGAGAATGAGAACAGAAAAGCCAGGAGGAGGAGGAGGACAGAGGAACCTGAAAAGGATAGAGGAACCTGGAGAATGAGGAGGAAGACAGATAAACCAGGAGAAGGACGGAGGAACCTTTAGAAAGAGGACCGAGGAACCTGGAGAATGAAGAGGAAAATATGGGCAGAGGAACCTGGAAAATGAGGAGGACAGTGTAATCTAGAGGATGGATGAACCTAGAGGAGGAGAAGAACTTGAAGGAGGACAAGGAGCCTAGCGAATGATAACAGGAGAACCTGGAGGAAGTGAGCAGAGGAACCTAGAAAATGAGGAGGAGGAGGACAGAGGAACCTAGACGAAGAGGAGAAGAACATGGAGGAAGGAGACAGAGGAGCCTGGAAAAGGAGGACTATAGAAGAAGAGAAGTAGAAAGACAGGAACCTGGAGGAGAAGAAGAAGTAGAAGGACAAAGGAAAACTGAGGAGTAGGACAAAAGAGGATGAGGAACCAGGAGAAGGAGAAAGAGATGTGGAGGGATGAGGGTCGCCCGGATCTCAGGATGTTGGGAGAGTAGTCAGGTGAGAAGTGTTCTTCAGCATCGTACTTTCATAGGCTTTCACCCCATTATTCCGGCCCCATTTGGGGGAGAGGGGTGTTGTTTGATTCTCCTGAAATTCCCAGTGAGTGATCCTCCAGTTTATGTGGGATGGGGGGTCATTAAGACAAATGCCAATACCCCAAATACTTCCTCCTGAATGGACGGCTGTGGAGACCACCCACTGTCCGGTGCCAGTAGTCTGCGACTGGACGCACGCCCGGTCACGCCTGTTAGGAGATGTTTCCCCATTTTCTGCATTCAGTTAAGATTTCAGTGGTTATTTGGAAATTTTGGAAACAGTCAGCAATCTCGTGATCTTGTGGCCAGAACTTCCACATAGCGGAGCTCCTATAACAGGGGGCAGTGACTGTACAGAGCCTAGTGTAAAGGTTCCCACACTGACCAGGGAGCTGCGGTCAGATCTCAGCTCTGAAGCTGCAGTGATATCCTAGACTCCTGGGGTCACACTCCGGTCTCATATGATGTCTCTGCGAGGAGACTGGAGATGTCAGAGGTGGCGGTATAGTGGTGGTGTAATGTGGAGGTGGTGGTATAGTGGTGGTGTGATGTGGAGGTGGCGGTATAGTGGTGGTGTAATGTGGAGGTGGCGGTATAGTGGTATAGTGGTGGTGTAATGTGGAGGTGGCGGTATAGTGGTGGTGTAATGTGGAGGTGGCGGTATAGTGGTGGTGTAATGTGGAGGTGGCGGTATAGTGGTGGTATAATGTGGAGGTGGCGGTATAGTGGTGGTATAATGTGGAGGTGGCGGTATAGTGGTGGTGTAATGTGGAGGTGGCGGTATAGTGGTGGTGTAATGGGGAGGTGGCGGTATAGTGGTAGTGTAATGTGGAGGTGGCGGTATAGTGGTGGTGTAATGTGGAGGTGGCGGTATAGTGGTGGTGTAATGTGGAGGTGGCGGTATAGTGGTGGTGTAATGTGGAGGTGGCGGTATAGTGGTGGTGTAATGTGGAGGTGGCGGTATAGTGGTGGTGTAATGTGGAGGTGGCGGTATAGTGGTGGTATAATGTGGAAGTGGCGGTATAGTGGTGGTGTAATGTGGAGGTGGCAGTATAGTGGTGGTGTAATGTGGAGGTGGCGGTATAGTGGTGGTGTAATGTGGAGGTGGCGGTATAGTGGTGGTATGATGTGGAGGTGGCGGTATAGTGGTGGTGTGATGTGGAGGTGGCGGTATAGTGGTGGTGTAATGTGGAGGTGGCGGTATAGTGGTGGTGTAATGTGGAGGTGGCGGTATAGTGGTGGTGTAATGTGGAGGTGGCGGTATAGTGGTGGTGTAATGTGGAGGTGGCGGTATAGTGGTGGTGTAATGTGGAGGTGGCGGTATAGTGGTGGTATAATGTTGAGGTGGCGGTATAGTGGTGGTGTAATGTGGAGGTGGCGGTATAGTGGTGGTATAATGTTGAGGTGGCAGTATAGTGGTGGTGTAATGTGGAGGTGGCGGTATAGTGGTGGTGTATGTGGAGATGGCGGTATAGTGGTGGTGTAATGTGGAGGTGGCGGTATAGTGGTGGTGTGATGTGGAGGTGGCGGTATAGTGGTGGTGTAATGTGGAGGTGGCGGTATAGTGGTGGTATAATGTGGAGGTGGCGGTATAGTGGTGGTGTAATGTGGAGATGGCGGTATAGTGGTGGTGTAATGTGGAGGTGGCGGTATAGTGGTGGTGTAATGTGGAGATGGCGGTATAGTGGTGGTGTAATGTGGAGGTGGCGGTATAGTGGTGGTGTAATGTGGAGGTGGCGGTATAGTGGTGGTATAATGTGGAGGTGGCGGTATAGTGGTGGTGTAATGTGGAGGTGGCGGTATAGTGGTGGTGTAATGTGGAGGTGGCGGTATAGTGGTGGTGTAATGTGGAGGTGGCGGTATAGTGGTGGTGTAATGTGGAGGTGGCGGTATAGTGGTGGTGTAATGTGGAGGTGGCGGTATAGTGGTGGTGTAATGTGGAGGTGGCGGTATAGTGGTGGTGTAATGTGGAGGTGGCGGTATAGTGGTGGTGTAATGTGGAGGTGGCGGTATAGTGGTGGTGTAATGTGGAGGTGGCGGTATAGTGGTGGTGTAATGTGGAGGTGGCGGTATAGTGGTGGTGTAATGTGGAGGTGGCGGTATAGTGGTGGTGTGTGTGGAGCCGCTCATGCAGCAGATGCGGGCGTCCTCCGTGTATTTCTTGCTGGTTGCAGCGTTGCGGAGTCGGTGTGCGGGGGACGTGCTGTCCGTAGATCTGGAGCTCGGGGTGATCACCTGCTGCGGGAGATCCTGTGGGATTGTGATCTCTGTGTTTCTGTATCTTCCAGGTTTCCTGTGATCTGTGGACTCTCTCTGCCGTGGCCATGCTGGTGCTTGTGTCCGCCGGGCTCCTGATGGGGGTCGTCCTCCTGCTGCCCCCAGTCTCAGGATTTCCTTTTATTCTCACCCAGTTGAGTACCCGTAAAAGCAGCTGCAAGCCGGTGCCGAGCAGTATGACGCTGTGCCACGGGGTGGGCTACAGCGAGATGCGCCTGCCCAACCTGCTAGGACATGACACCATGAAAGAGGTTCTGCAGCAGGCGGGCTCCTGGGTGCCGCTTCTCACCAAGCAGTGCCACGCAGACACCAAGAAGTTCCTGTGCTCCCTCTTTGCCCCGGTGTGCCTCAGTGACCTGGAGGAGGCCATTCACCCCTGCCGATCCCTGTGTGAGGAGGTCCGGGACGGCTGCACCCCCGTGATGGCCGCCTTCGGGTTTCCGTGGCCGGAGATGTTTAACTGTTCTCAGTTTCCAGAAGGGAACGAACTGTGTGTGCCCCCTGCTGGCATGGAGGATAAGACCCCAGTGTCAAGGGAAGGTAGGTGGCCGGGAGGATGTGAGCGTGGCACGGCGGGAGGATGTGAGCGTGGCATGGCGGGAGGATGTGAGCGTGGCACGGCGGGAGGATGGGAGCGTGGCACGGCAGGAGGATGTGAGCATGGCATGGCAGGAGGTGGCCGGGAGGATGGGAGCATGGCACAGCGGAGGTGGCCGGGAGGATGTGAGCGTGGCACGGCAGGAGGATGTGAGCGTGGCACGGCAGGAGGATGTGAGCGTGGCACGGCAGGAGGATGTGAGCGTGGCACGGCGGGAGGTGGCTGGGATGATGGGAGCGTGGCATATCGAGAAGTGGCCTGGAGGATGTGAGCATGGCACAGCAGGAGGTGGCCAGGACAATGGGAGCGTGGCACATGGCCATTATGTGGCTGGGAGGATGTCAGCGTGGCACAGGAGGTGGCCGGGAGGATGTCAGCGTGGCACGGCTGGGAGGATGTCAGCGTGGCATGGCCGGTGAAGATGTCAGTGTGGCTCGGCTGGGAGGATGTCAGCGTGGCACAGGAGGTGGCCGGGAGGATGTCAGCGTGGCACGGCTGGGAGGATGTCAGCGTGGCATGGCCGGTGAAGATGTCAGTGTGGCTCG
Source organism: Anomaloglossus baeobatrachus (assembly GCF_048569485.1). NCBI lineage: Eukaryota > Metazoa > Chordata > Amphibia > Anura > Aromobatidae > Anomaloglossus > Anomaloglossus baeobatrachus. The sequence goes on along the minus strand of NC_134354.1, from coordinate 790,764,149 downwards.
GCTGGGAGGATGTCAGCGTGGCATGGCTGGGAGGATGTCAGCGTGGCACAGGAGGTGGCCGGGAGGATGTCAGCGTGGCACGGCTGGGAGGATGTCAGCGTGGTATGGCTGGGAGGATGTCAGCGTGGCTCGGCTGGGAGGATGTCAGCGTGGCATGGCCGGTGAAGATGTCAGTGTGGCTCGGCTGGGAGGATGTCAGTGTGGCTCGGCTGGGAGGATGTCAGTGTGGCTCGGCTGGGAGGATGTCAGCGTGGCTTGGCTGGGAGGATGTCAGCGTGGCACAGGAGGTGGCCGGGAGGATGTCAGCGTGGCACGGCTGGGAGGATGTCAGCGTGGCTCGGCTGGGAGGATGTCAGCGTGGCTCGGCTGGGAGGATGTCAGCGTGGCACGGCTGGGAGGATGTCAGCGTGGCTCGGCTGGGAGGATGTCAGCGTGGCTCGGCTGGGAGGATGTCAGCGTGGCTCGGCTGGGAGGATGTCAGCGTGGCTCGGCTGGGAGGATGTCAGCGTGGCTCGGCTGGGAGGATGTCAGCGTGGCTCGGCTGGGAGGATGTCAGCGTGGCTCGGCTGGGAGGATGTCAGCGTGGCTCGGCTGGGAGGATGTCAGCGTGGCTCGGCTGGGAGGATGTCAGCGTGGCACGGCTGGGAGGATGTCAGCGTGGCTCGGCTGGGAGGATGTCAGCGTGGCTCGGCTGGGAGGATGTCAGCGTGGCTCGGCTGGGAGGATGTCAGCGTGGCTCGGCTGGGAGGATGTCAGCGTGGCTCGGCTGGGAGGATGTCAGCGTGGCTCGGCTGGGAGGATGTCAGCGTGGCACAGCCGGCACCTGTCCTCCCTCTCATGATCTCCCGTCTGCTTTCAGAGCTCCCGTGCTCCGCCTGTCACAGCCCCGCTGACACCGAGAAGGAATTCCTGCAGGATTTCTGCGCCCGGGACTTTGGTGAGTTATTACAAATAAAGTTTATTGAATTTCACAACTGCGAATATAAAGAGCAAAAATAAAGGAACCTCTGACCCCGCCCCGCGGAGATCTCCCAGATCTGTAACTGGTCTATACTGGGACTACACCTAATAGACCCAGAGCAACAGACAGGACACGGCCGCTGTATACAGGAGGGCCAGGGAGAGCCGTGTATCTAATCCTCTCCTGTGTGATACTGTCTGCTGAGCCGTGTATCTAATCCTCTCCTGTGTGATACTGTCTGCTGAGCTGTGTATCTAATCCTATCCTGTGATACTGTCTGCTGAGCCGTGTATCTAATCCTGTCCTGTGTGATACTGTCTGCTGAGCTGTGTATCTAATCCTGTCCTGTGTGATACTGTCTGCTGAGCTGTGTATCTAATCCTCTCCTGTGTGATACTGTCTGCTGAGCTGTGTATCTAATCCTCTCCTGTGTGATACTGTCTGCTGAGCTGTGTATCTAATCCTCTCCTGTGTGATACTGTCTGCTGAGCTGCGTATCTAATCTTCTGTGTGATACTGTCTCCTGACCCGTGTATCTAATCCTATGTGATACATACCCGCACCACTTCCCCATCATTTCCCGCTTGTTGCTCTCGTTCTCAGCCATGAAGGTGACGCTGCGCTCGGTGTCCTCCGTGGAGGGGGACGTCATGGTGGTCCCGGAGGTGCGGAGCCGCACGGTGTATAAAGCCAAGGGCTGGACGGAGGAGGAGCTGAGGAAGACGGTGCTGTGGCTGACGGACGGTGACAGCTGCGTGTGCGCGGAGCTGCAGGAGCCGGGGGCCACGGTGCTGGTCATGGGGCATCGGGCAGACGACCGGCTCGTCATCTCCTGGGTCCGGAAATGGCAGAAGAGCGAGAAGGAAATGAAGAAGTTCTCCCGGACGGTGCGGAAGCTGCAGTGCTAGACCCCGCGGGGGAGGGGGACCCCCATCATCCTCCCCAGGGCCCGCAGCCACCAGAGCGCCATCATCACCGCCATGAGATATTGTAATGTACCCGCCTACTCATCATTATACCCCTCCCTATAGGCCGGCGCAGTGGGTGTGGCCATTATGGGAGGGGGCAGAAAAACAGAACAAAGAGTCTGAGCGCCGCTGCCTCCGGTGGCCACAATCAGTGTGTGCACGCCCTGCCGCCCACGCTTCTTGTGCCGATCAGCCAATCAGCCGAGCCTGTGCACCACGGGTCGGCAGAAGCCACACATATCACCACCTCTTCCAGGCGGCGGTTTTAGTGGCGCTCAGTTCAGAGGATTATTATTTTATATTTTTATGTAATAATGGAAATAAGCAGGAGGGGTAAGAAGATATACAATATTTACATGTGACTGTGCCTTTAAGAGACACTTCTCTCTATATATGACCTGACTCTAATAGGTGGGGTGTAGAGATGCTTATATAAGTACTCCCTGAAGGACCGGACCCTGTATGTTATATGGACCTCCCATTGTGTAATACTCTATATTCCCTGTGGAGGCGCTGCAGGGGAACAGAACACTTACAGAGCTGATCACTGGAGGTCCCGGTACAGAACGTCGGGTCAGCAGCGTAATACTGAGGGACCCTTCAAACAAAAAAGGACTTTCCCTTAAAGGGCTTCTCCATCTGAATGTATTTTAAAGGGTTTCAAGAGTCTCCTCCCACTGATTTCGATGACATTGGCCCAGGACAGACGCTGCTGCGCACCAGGTGCAGAGTCGCCTCCATAGTGCTGAGCGAGGAGACATATACACAGGAGGAGACGTCCCCGGCCCGTATACACAGGAGGAGACGTCCCCGGCCCGTGTGCACAGGAGGAGACGTCCCTGGCCCGTGTGCGCAGGAGGAGACGTCCCCGGCCCGTGTGCGCAGGAGGAGACGTCCCCGGCCCGTATACACAGGAGGAGACGTCCCTGGCCCGTATACACAGGAGGAGACGTCCCCGGCCCGTGTGCGCAGGAGGAGACGTCCCCGGCCCGTGTGCGCAGGAGGAGACGTCCCCGGCCCGTGTGCGCAGGAGGAGACGTCCCCGGCCCGTGTGCGCAGGAGGAGACGTCCCCGGCCCGTGTGCGCAGGAGGAGACGTCCCCGGCCCGTGTGCGCAGGAGGAGACGTCCCCGGCCCGTGTGCGCAGGAGGAGACGTCCCCGGCCCGTGTGCGCAGGAGGAGACGTCCCCGGCCCGTGTGCGCAGGAGGAGACGTCCCCGGCCCGTGTGCGCAGGAGGAGACGTCCCCGGCCCGTGTGCGCAGGAGGAGACGTCCCCGGCCCGTGTGCGCAGGAGGAGACGTCCCCGGCCCGTGTGCGCAGGAGGAGAGGTCCCCGGCCCGTGTGCGCAGGAGGAGACGTCCCCGGCCCGTGTGCGCAGGAGGAGACGTCCCCGGCCCGTGTGCGCAGGAGGAGACGTCCCCGGCCCGTGTGCGCAGGAGGAGACGTCCCCGGCCCGTGTGCGCAGGAGGAGACGTCCCCGGCCCGTGTGCGCAGGAGGAGACGTCCCCGGCCCGTGTGCGCAGGAGGAGACGTCCCCGGCCCGTGTGCGCAGGAGGAGACGTCCCCGGCCCGTGTGCGCAGGAGGAGACGTCCCCGGCCCGTGTGCGCAGGAGGAGACGTCCCCGGCCCGTGTGCGCAGGAGGAGAGGTCCCCGGCCCGTGTGCACAGAAGGAGACGTCCCCGGCCCGTGTGCGCAGGAGGAGACATCCCCGGCCCGTGTGCGCAGGAGGAGACGTCACGGCCCGTGTGCGCAGGAGGAGACGTCACGGCCCGTGTGCACAGGAGGAGATGTCCCCGGCCCGTGTGCGCAGGAGGAGACGTCCCCGGCCCGTGTGCGCAGGAGGAGACGTCCCCGGCCCGTGTGCGCAGGAGGAGACGTCCTCGGCCCGTGTGCACAGAAGGAGACGTCCTCGGCCCGTGTGCGCAGGAGGAGACGTCCTCGGCCCGTGTGCACAGGAGGGGCGTCCCCGGCCCATGTGCACAGGAGGAGAGGTCCCCGGCCCGTGTGCACAGGAGGAGACGTCCCCGGCCCGTGTGCGCAGGAGGAGACGTCCCCGGCCCGTGTGCGCAGGAGGAGACGTCCCCGGCCCGTGTGCGCAGGAGGAGACGTCCCCGGCCCGTGTGCGCAGGAGGAGACGTCCCCGGCCCGTGTGCGCAGGAGGAGACGTCCCCGGCCCGTGTGCGCAGGAGGAGACGTCCCCGGCCCGTGTGCGCAGGAGGAGACGTCCCCGGCCCGTGTGCGCAGGAGGAGACGTCCCCGGCCCGTGTGCGCAGGAGGAGACGTCCCCGGCCCGTGTGCGCAGGAGGAGACGTCCCCGGCCCGTGTGCGCAGGAGGAGACGTCCCCGGCCCGTGTGCGCAGGAGGAGACGTCCCCGGCCCGTGTGCGCAGGAGGAGACGTCCCCGGCCCGTGTGCCCAGGAGGAGACGTCCCCGGCCCGTGTGCGCAGGAGGAGACGTCCCCGGCCCGTGTGCGCAGGAGGAGACGTCCCCGGCCCGTGTGCGCAGGAGGAGACGTCCCCGGCCCGTGTGCGCAGGAGGAGACGTCCCCGGCCCGTGTGCGCAGGAGGAGACGTCCCCGGCCCGAGTGCGCAGGAGGAGACGTCCCCGGCCCGTGTGCGCAGGAGGAGACGTCCCCGGCCCGTGTGCGCAGGAGGAGACGTCCCTGTCCGCTCTGTGTCAGTGCTGAGGAATCGACGCACACTGGTTGCTAGGAACTCTCTGCCTGACAACGTCTTAAAAGCAACTAGTTGTTAGAAAGTATCCAGCGTATCCATAGTAACCAGGCGGGGTCCACCGCCGCTCACTCCTCGTCTCCAGGCTGCGCAGAAATTCATTTATATGGAGAAGAATACGGAGAATTGTCGGATGATGGGGGCAGTGTCTGTAAATACATAAACCTCATGGGAGCTCAGTCGTCTCCTGCACGTTCTTGCTTTTTGGGGACCTTCCTGCGTGTGGTCACGTGACCCCTGGTATATCATGTGACCTTCCCTAATATACCGCACCTTTTCCTGCTTACTGTCAGTAAATGGAAACATTCTTATTTACATCCAAAGTCTGAAAATCCTTCTTGACCTAAAACCACAGCGAGGGTTTGTTACAATGGATCGGTGCAGATGAAAAGTCCAGAGCAGAAGAGAGGTGCGCAGCGCTCCTCCGTCACCGGGCCGAGCGCTCAGGACTGCCCTGTACTGGCTGATGAAAGCTGCTCTGTCCCTGGTGCCGGGTGGTCTGGGCTCCTCCGTCCCTGGTGCGGGGTGGTCTGGGCTCCTCAGTCCCTGGTGCCGGGTGGTCTGGGCTCCTCCGTCCCTGGTGCGGGGTGGTCTAGGCTCCTCAGTCCCTGGTGCCGGGTGGTCTGGGCTCCTCAGTCCCTGGTGCTGGGTGGCCTGGGCTCTTCAGTCCCTGGTGCCGGGTGGTCTGGGCTCCTCCGTCCCTGGTGCGGGGTGGTCTGGGCTCCTCAGTCCCTGGTGTTGGGTGGTCTGGGCTCCTCAGTCCCTGGTGCCGGGTGGTCTGGGCTCCTCCGTCCCTGGTGCTGGGTGGCCTGGGCTCCTCAGTCCCTGGTGCGGGGTGGTCTGGGCTCCTCCGTCCCTGGTGCTGGGTGGTCTGGGCTCCTCCATCCCTGGTGCCTGGTGGTCTGGGCTCCTCAGTCCCTGGTGCGGGGTGGTCTGGGCTCCTCAGTCCCTGGTGCGGGGTGGTCTGGGCTCCTCCGTCCCTGGTGCTGGGTGGTCTGGGCTCCTCCATCCCTGGTGCCTGGTGGTCTGGGCTCCTCAGTCCCTGGTGCGGGGTGGTCTGGGCTCCTCTGTCCCTGGTGCGGGGCGGTTTCGGCTCCTCTGTCCCTGGTGCCTGGTGGTCTGGGCTCCTCAGTCCCTGGTGTTGGGTGGTCTGGGCTCCTCAGTTCCTGGTGCGGGGCGGTTTCGGCTCCTCTGTCCCTGGTGCCGGGTGGTCACGGCTCCTCAGTCCGTCCCTGGTGCCGGGTGGTCACGGCTCCTCAGTCCCTGGTGCGGGGTGGTCTGGGCTCCTCCGTCCCTGGTGCTGGGTGGTCTGGGCTCCTCCATCCCTGGTGCCTGGTGGTCTGGGCTCCTCTGTCCCTGGTGCGGGGCGGTTTCGGCTCCTCTGTCCCTGGTGGTCTGGGCTCCTCAGTCCCTGGTGCGGGGTGGTCTGGGCTCCTCTGTCCCTGGTGCGGGGCGGTTTCGGCTCCTCTGTCCCTGGTGTTGGGTGGTCTGGGCTCCTCAGTTCCTGGTGCGGGGCGGTTTCGGCTCCTCTGTCCCTGGTGCCGGGTGGTCACGGCTCCTCAGTCCCTGGTGCCGGGTGGTCTCGGCTCCTCTGTCCTTGATGTTGGGTGGATCAGATTGTCTATGTAATGGATCATACTTCCCCCGTCTAGCATTTTGCTGACATCCTGGCACTACATGGTTAAGCCCGGTGCGTCCTGGCAGTGCCTCCTTCCCTCTCCTTGTCTCCAGTTTGGGATTATTCTTCCATATTCTGAGGGTTGGGGGGCGCTCAGCTGGGGGTCCCGGCCCGGGCTGTGCAGCTCCTGGAGCTTATTAAACTTCCATTACTTTCCATATTACATAGGCTGCTACAGCTGCTGCGCCTCCCCCCTCCCCCGCCCCTCACCCCTCTTATATTTGGGATATTAATGCTGAGCAGATGTTTGGCTGAACAGATGCCACTTGTGATGTCATCGCCGCTCGCCACAGACAACACTGGGCCAGTGATCGACGGAGGAGGGGGTCTACATATACTTCCAAAACAGGATCCCTCTGCGGCCTGAAACTAATCCCCCCTCCCCGAAGAGGGGTGGAAAACGGGCCGAAACATGTGACTATGGGTAATTTCAGCTGCGCCCTCCTGTGGTCACAGTATAGCGCCCCTAGTGTCCTGTGGTCACAGTATAGCGCCCCTGGTGTCCTGTGGGTGCAGTTTCCCCGGATGCTGCCTCCTGTGGTCACAGTATAGCGCCCCTAGTGTCCTGTGGGTGCAGTCTCCCGGATGCTGCCTCCTGTGGTCACAGTATAGCGCCCCTAGTGTCCTGTGGGTGCAGTTTCCCCGGATGCTGCCTCCTGTGGTCACAGTATAGCGCCCCTAGTGTCCTGTGGGTGCAGTTTCCCCGGATGCTGCCTCCTGTGGTCACAGTATAGCGCCCCTAGTGTCCTGTGGGTGCAGTCTCCCGGATGCTGCCTCCTGTGGTCACAGTATAGCGCCCCTAGTGTCCTGTGGGTGCAGTTTCCCCGGATGCTGCCTCCTGTGGTCACAGTATAGCGCCCCTAGTGTCCTGTGGGTGCAGTTTCCCCGGATGCTGCCTCCTGTGGTCACAGTATAGCGCCCCTAGTGTCCTGTGGTCACAGTATAGCGCCCCTAGTGTCCTGTGGGTGCAGTCTCCCCGGATGCTGCCTCCTGTGGTCACAGTATAGCGCCCCTAGTGTCCTGTGGGTGCAGTTTCCCCGGATGCTGCCTCCTGTGGTCACACTATAGCGCCCCTAGTGTCCTGTGGGTGCAGTCTCCTCGGATCTCGCCTCCTGTGGTCACAGTATAGCGCCCCTAGTGTCCTGTGGGTGCAGTTTCCCCGGATGCTGCCTCCTGTAGTCACAGTATAGCGCCCCTAGTGTCCTGTGGGTGCAGTCTCCTCGGATCTCGCCTCCTGTGGTCACAGTATAGCGCCCCTAGTGTCCTGTGGGTGCAGTTTCCCCGGATGCTGCCTCCTGTGGTCACAGTATAGCGCCCCTGGTGTCCTGTGGGTGCAGTCTCCCCGGATCTCGCCTCCTGTGGTCACAGTATAGCGCCCCTAGTGTCCTGTGGGTGCAGTCTCCCCGGATGCTGCCTCCTGTGGTCACAGTATAGCGCCCCTAGTGTCCTGTGGGTGCAGTCTCCCCGGATGCTGCCTCCTGTGGTCACAGTATAGCGCCCCTAGTGTCCTGTGGGTGCAGTCTCCCCGGATCTCGCCTCCTGTGGTCACAGTATAGCGCCCCTAGTGTCCTGTGGGTGCAGTCTCCCGGATGCTGCCTCCTGTGGTCACAGTATAGCGCCCCTGGTGTCCTGTGGGTGCAGTCTCCCCGGATGCTGCCTCCTGTGGTCACAGTATAGCGCCCCTAGTGTCCTGTGGGTGCAGTCTCCTCGGATCTCGCCTCCTGTAGTCACAGTATAGTGCCCCTAGTGTCCTGTGGGTGCAGTCTCCTCGGATCTCGCCTCCTGTAGTCACAGTATAGTGCCCCTAGTGTCCTGTGGGTGCAGTCTCCCCGGATGCTGCCTCCTGTGGTCACAGTATAGCGCCCCTAGTGTCCTGTGGGTGCAGTCTCCTCGGATCTCGCCTCCTGTAGTCACAGTATAGTGCCCCTAGTGTCCTGTGGGTGCAGTCTCCTCGGATCTCGTCTCCTGTAGTCACAGTATAGCGCCCCTGGTGTCCTGTGGGTGCAGTCTCCCGGGATTCTGCCTCCTGTGGTCACAGTATAGCGCCCCTAGTGTCCTGTGGGTGCAGTCTCCTCGGATCTCGCCTCCTGTAGTCACAGTATAGTGCCCCTAGTGTCCTGTGGGTGCAGTCTCCTCGGATCTCGTCTCCTGTGGTCACAGTATAGCGCCCCTAGTGTCCTGTGGGTGCAGTCTCCTCGGATCTCGCCTCCTGTGGTCACAGTATAGCGCCCCTAGTGTCCTGTGGGTGCAGTTTCCCCGGATGCTGCCTCCTGTAGTCACAGTATAGCGCCCCTAGTGTCCTGTGGGTGCAGTCTCCTCGGATCTCGCCTCCTGTGGTCACAGTATAGCGCCCCTAGTGTCCTGTGGGTGCAGTTTCCCCGGATGCTGCCTCCTGTGGTCACAGTATAGTGCCCCTAGTGTCCTGTGGGTGCAGTCTCCCCGGATCTCGTCTCCTGTGGTCACAGTATAGCGCCCCTAGTGTCCTGTGGGTGCAGTCTCCTCGGATCTCGCCTCCTGTGGTCACAGTATAGCGCCCCTAGTGTCCTGTGGGTGCAGTCTCCTCGGATCTCGCCTCCTGTGGTCACAGTATAGCGCCCCTAGTGTCCTGTGGGTGCAGTTTCCCCGGATGCTGCCTCCTGTAGTCACAGTATAGCGCCCCTAGTGTCCTGTGGGTGCAGTCTCCTCGGATCTCGCCTCCTGTGGTCACAGTATAGCGCCCCTAGTGTCCTGTGGGTGCAGTTTCCCCGGATGCTGCCTCCTGTGGTCACAGTATAGCGCCCCTAGTGTCCTGTGGGTGCAGTCTCCCCGGATGCTGCCTCCTGTAGTCACAGTATAGCGCCCCTGGTGTCCTGTGGGTGCAGTCTCCCCGGATCTCGCCTCCTGTGGTCACAGTATAGCGCCCCTAGTGTCCTGTGGGTGCAGTCTCCTCGGATCTCGCCTCCTGTGGTCACAGTATAGCGCCCCTAGTGTCCTGTGGGTGCAGTCTCCCCGGATGCTGCCTCCTGTGGTCACAGTATAGCGCCCCTAGTGTCCTGTGGGTGCAGTCTCCCCGGATGCTGCCTCCTGTGGTCACAGTATAGCGCCCCTAGTGTCCTGTGGGTGCAGTCTCCTCGGATCTCGCCTCCTGTGGTCACAGTATGGCGCACCTAGTGTCCTGTGGGTGCAGTCTCCCCGGATGCTGCCTCCTGTGGTCACAGTATAGCGCCCCTGGTGTCCTGTGGGTGCAGTCTCCCCGGATGCTGCCTCCTGTGGTCACAGTATAGCGCCCCTAGTGTCCTGTGGGTGCAGTCTCCTCGGATCTCGTCTCCTGTGGTCACAGTATAGCGCCCCTAGTGTCCTGTGGGTGCAGTCTCCCCGGATGCTGCCTCCTGTGGTCACAGTATAGCGCCCCTAGTGTCCTGTGGGTGCAGTCTCCCCGGATGCTGCCTCCTGTAGTCACAGTATAGTGCCCCTAGTGTCCTGTGGGTGCAGTCTCCCCGGATGCTGTCTCCTGTGGTCACAGTATAGTGCCCCTAGTGTCCTGTGGGTGCAGTCTCCCCGGATCTCGTCTCCTGTGGTCACAGTATAGCGCCCCTAGTGTCCTGTGGGTGCAGTTTCCCCGGATGCTGCCTCCTGTGGTCACAGTATAGCGCCCCTAGTGTCCTGTGGGTGCAGTCTCCTCGGATCTCGCCTCCTGTAGTCACAGTATAGCGCCCCTAGTGTCCTGTGGGTGCAGTTTCCCCGGATGCTGCCTCCTGTGGTCACAGTATAGCGCCCCTAGTGTCCTGTGGGTGCAGTTTCCCCGGATGCTGCCTCCTGTAGTCACAGTATAGTGCCCCTAGTGACCTGTGGGTGCAGTCTCCTCGGATCTCGTCTCCTGTGGTCACAGTATAGCGCCCCTAGTGTCCTGTGGGTACAGTCTCCCCGGATGCTGCCTCCTGTGGTCACAGTATAGCGCCCCTAGTGTCCTGTGGGTGCAGTCTCCCCGGATCTCGTCTCCTGTGGTCACAGTATAGCGCCCCTAGTGTCCTGTGGGTGCAGTCTCCCCGGATTCCGCCTCCTGTGGTCACACTATGGCGCCCCTGGTGTCCTGTGGGTGCAGTCTCCCCGGATCTCGTCTCCTGTGGTCACAGTATAGCGCCCCTAGTGTCCTGTGGGTGCAGTCTCCCCGGATCTCGTCTCCTGTGGTCACAGTATGGCGCACCTAGTGTCCTGTGGGTGCAGTCTCCCCGGATGCTGCCTCCTGTGGTCACAGTATAGCGCCCCTAGTGTCCTGTGGGTGCAGTCTCCCCGGATCTCGTCTCCTGTGGTCACAGTATAGCGCCCCTAGTGTCCTGTGGGTGCAGTCTCCCCGGATGCTGCCTCCTGTGGTCACAGTATAGCGCCCCTAGTGTCCTGTGGGTGCAGTCTCCTCGGATCTCGTCTCCTGTGGTCACAGTATAGCGCCCCTAGTGTCCTGTGGGTGCAGTCTCCCCGGATGCTGCCTCCTGTGGTCACAGTATAGCGCCCCTAGTGTCCTGTGGGTGCAGTCTCCCCGGATCTCGTCTCCTGTGGTCACAGTATAGCGCCCCTAGTGTCCTGTGGGTGCAGTCTCCCCGGATCTCGTCTCCTGTGGTCACAGTATGGCGCACCTAGTGTCCTGTGGGTGCAGTCTCCCCGGATGCTGCCTCCTGTGGTCACAGTATAGCGCCCCTAGTGTCCTGTGGGTGCAGTCTCCTCGGATCTCGTCTCCTGTGGTCACAGTATAGCGCCCCTAGTGTCCTGTGGGTGCAGTCTCCTCGGATCTCGTCTCCTGTGGTCACAGTATAGCGCCCCTAGTGTCCTGTGGGTGCAGTCTCCCGGATGCTGCCTCCTGTGGTCACAGTATAGCGCCCCTAGTGTCCTGTGGGTGCAGTCTCCTTGGATCTTGTCTCCTGTGGTCACAGTATAGTGCCCCTAGTGTCCTGTGGGTGCAGTCTCCTCGGATCTTGTCTCCTGTGGTCACAGTATTGCGCCCCTAGTGTCCTGTGGGTGCAGTCTCCCCGGATGCTGCCTCCTGTGGTCACAGTATAGCGCCCCTAGTGTCCTGTGGGTGCAGTCTCCCCGGATGCTGCCTCCTGTAGTCACAGTATGGCGCCCCTGGTGTCCTGTGGGTGCAGTCTCCTCGGATCTCGCCTCCTGTGGTCACAGTATAGCGCCCCTGGTGTCCTGTGGGTGCAGTCTCCCCGGATGCTGCCTCCTGTAGTCACAGTATAGTGCCCCTAGTGTCCTGTGGGTGCAGTCTCCCCGGATGCTGTCTCCTGTGGTCACAGTATAGCGCCCCTAGTGTCCTGTGGGTGCAGTCTCCTCGGATCTCGTCTCCTGTGGTCACAGTATGGCGCACCTAGTGTCCTGTGGGTGCAGTCTCCCCGGATGCTGCCTCCTGTAGTCACAGTATGGCGCCCCTGGTGTCCTGTGGGTGCAGTCTCCCCGGATGCTGCCTCCTGTGGTCACAGTATAGCGCCCCTAGTGTCCTGTGGGTGCAGTCTCCTCGGATCTCGCCTCCTGTGGTCACAGTATAGCACCCCTAGTGTCCTGTGGGTGCAGTCTCCTCGGATCTCGTCTCCTGTGGTCACAGTATAGCGCCCCTAGTGTCCTGTGGGTGCAGTCTCCTCGGATCTCGTCTCCTGTGGTCACAGTATAGCGCCCCTAGTGTCCTGTGGGTGCAGTCTCCCCGGATGCTGCCTCCTGTGGTCACAGTATAGCGCCCCTAGTGTCCTGTGGGTGCAGTCTCCCCGGATGCTGCCTCCTGTGGTCACAGTATAGCGCCCCTAGTGTCCTGTGGGTGCAGTCTCCCCGGATGCTGCCTCCTGTGGTCACAGTATAGCGCCCCTAGTGTCCTGTGGGTGCAGTCCCCTCGGATCTCGTCTCCTGTGGTCACAGTATAGCGCCCCTAGTGTCCTGGGGGTGCAGTCTCCCCGGATGCTGCCTCCTGTGGTCACAGTATAGCGCCCCTAGTGTCCTGTGGGTGCAGTCCCCTCGGATCTCGCCTCCTGTGGTCACAGTATAGCGCCCCTAGTGTCCTGTGGGTGCAGTCTCCTCGGATCTCGTCTCCTGTGGTCACAGTATAGCGCCCCTAGTGTCCTGTGGGTGCAGTCTCCTCGGATCTCGCCTCCTGTGGTCACAGTATAGCACCCCTAGTGTCCTGTGGGTGCAGTCTCCTCGGATCTCGCCTCCTGTAGTCACAGTATAGCGCCCCTAGTGTCCTGTGGGTGCAGTCTCCTCGGATCTCGTCTCCTGTGGTCACAGTATAGCGCCCCTAATGTCCTGTGGGTGCAGTCTCCTCGGATCTCGCCTCCTGTGGTCACAGTATAGCACCCCTAGTGTCCTGTGGGTGCAGTCTCCTCGGATCTCGTCTCCTGTGGTCACAGTATAGCGCCCCTAGTGTCCTGTGGGTGCAGTCTCCTCGGATCTCGTCTCCTGTGGTCACAGTATAGCGCCCCTAGTGTCCTGTGGGTGCAGTCTCCTCGGATCTTGTCTCCTGTGGTCACAGTATAGCGCCCCTAGTGTCCTGTGGGTGCAGTCTCCTCGGATCTCGTCTCCTGTGGTCACAGTATAGCGCCCCTAGTGTCCTGTGGGTGCAGTCTCCTCGGATCTCGTCTCCTGTGGTCACAGTATAGCGCCCCTAGTGTCCTGTGGGTGCAGTCTCCTCGGATCTCGTCTCCTGTGGTCACAGTATAGCGCCCCTAGTGTCCTGTGGGTGCAGTCTCCTCGGATCTTGTCTCCTGTGGTCACAGTATAGCGCCCCTAGTGTCCTGTGGGTGCAGTCTCCTCGGATCTCGTCTCCTGTGGTCACAGTATAGCGCCCCTAGTGTCCTGTGGGTGCAGTCTCCTCGGATCTCGTCTCCTGTGGTCACAGTATAGCGCCCCTAGTGTCTTGTGGGTGCAGTCTCCTCAGATCTCGTCTCCTGTGGTCACAGTATAGCGCCCCTAGTGTCCTGTGGGTGCAGTCTCCTCGGATCTCATCTCCTGTGGTCACAGTATAGCGCCCCTAGTGTCCTGTGGGTGCAGTCTCCCCGGATGCTGCCTCCTGTGGTCACAGTATAGCGCCCCTAGTGTCCTGTGGGTGCAGTCTCCCCGGATGCTGCCTCCTGTGGTCACAGTATAGCGCCCCTAGTGTCCTGTGGGTGCAGTCTCCTCGGATCTCGTCTCCTGTGGTCACAGTATAGCGCCCCTAGTGTCCTGTGGGTGCAGTCTCCTCGGATCTTGTCTCCTGTGGTCACAGTATAGCGCCCCTAGTGTCCTGTGGGTGCAGTCTCCTCGGATCTCGTCTCCTGTGGTCACAGTATAGCGCCCCTAGTGTCCTGTGGGTGCAGTCTCCTCGGATCTTGTCTCCTGTGGTCACAGTATAGCGCCCCTAGTGTCCTGTGGGTGCAGTCTCCTCGGATCTCGTCTCCTGTGGTCACAGTATAGCGCCCCTAGTGTCCTGTGGGTGCAGTCTCCCCGGATGCTGCCTCCTGTGGTCACAGTATAGCGCCCCTAGTGTCCTGTGGGTGCAGTCTCCCCGGATGCTGCCTCCTGTAGTCACAGTATAGCGCCCCTAGTGTCCTGTGGGTGCAGTCTCCTTGAATCTCGTCTCCTGTGGTCACAGTATAGCGCCCCTAGTGTCCTGTGGGTGCAGTCTCCTCGGATCTCGTCTCCTGTGGTCACAGTATAGCGCCCCTAGTGTCCTGTGGGTGCAGTCTCCTCGGATCTCGTCTCCTGTGGTCACAGTATAGCGCCCCTAGTGTCCTGTGGGTGCAGTCTCCTCGGATCTCGTCTCCTGTGGTCACAGTATAGCGCCCCTAGTGTCCTGTGGGTGCAGTCTCCTCGGATCTCGTCTCCTGTGGTCACAGTATAGCGCCCCTAGTGTCCTGTGGGTGCAGTCTCCCCGGATGCTGCCTCCTGTAGTCACAGTATAGCGCCCCTAGTGTCCTGTGGGTGCAGTCTCCCCGGATGCTGCCTCCTGTGGTCACAGTATAGCGCCCCTAGTGTCCTGGGGGTGCAGTCTCCCCGGATGCTGCCTCCTGTGGTCACAGTATAGCGTCCCTAGTGTCCTGTGGGTGCAGTCTCCTCGGATCTCGTCTCCTGTGGTCACAGTATAGCGCCCCTAGTGTCCTGTGGGTGCAGTCTCCCCGGATGCTGCCTCCTGTGGTCACAGTATAGCGCCCCTAGTGTCCTGTGGGTGCAGTCTCCTCGGATCTCGTCTCCTGTGGTCACAGTATAGCGCCCCTAGTGTCCTGTGGGTGCAGTCTCCCCGGATGCTGCCTCCTGTGGTCACAGTATAGCGCCCCTAGTGTCCTGTGGGTGCAGTCTCCTCGGATCTCGTCTCCTGTGGTCACAGTATAGCGCCCCTAGTGTCCTGTGGGTGCAGTCTCCTCGGATCTCGTCTCCTGTGGTCACAGTATAGCGCCCCTAGTGTCCTGTGGGTGCAGTCTCCCCGGATGCTGCCTCCTGTGGTCACAGTATAGCGCCCCTAGTGTCCTGTGGGTGCAGTCTCCCCGGATGCTGCCTCCTGTGGTCACAGTATAGCGCCCCTAGTGTCCTGTGGGTGCAGTCTCCTCGGATCTCGTCTCCTGTGGTCACAGTATAGCGCCCCTAGTGTCCTGTGGGTGCAGTCTCCTCGGATCTCGTCTCCTGTGGTCACAGTATAGCGCCCCTAGTGTCCTGTGGGTGCAGTCTCCCCGGATGCTGCCTCCTGTAGTCACAGTATAGCGCCCCTAGTGTCCTGTGGGTGCAGTCTCCCCGGATGCTGCCTCCTGTGGTCACAGTATAGCGCCCCTAGTGTCCTGTGGGTGCAGTCTCCTCGGATCTCGTCTCCTGTGGTCACAGTATAGCGCCCCTAGTGTCCTGTGGGTGCAGTCTCCCCGGATGCTGCCTCCTGTGGTCACAGTATAGCGCCCCTAGTGTCCTGTGGGTGCAGTCTCCTCGGATCTCGTCTCCTGTGGTCACAGTATAGCGCCCCTAGTGTCCTGTGGGTGCAGTCTCCTCGGATCTCGTCTCCTGTGGTCACAGTATAGCGCCCCTAGTGTCCTGTGGGTGCAGTCTCCCCGGATGCTGCCTCCTGTGGTCACAGTATAGCGCCCCTAGTGTCCTGTGGGTGCAGTCTCCCCGGATGCTGCCTCCTGTGGTCACAGTATAGCGCCCCTAGTGTCCTGTGGGTGCAGTCTCCCCGGATGCTGCCTCCTGTAGTCACAGTATGGCGCCCCTGGTGTCCTGTGGGTGCAGTCTCCTCGGATCTCGCCTCCTGTGGTCACAGTATAGCGCCCCTGGTGTCCTGTGGGTGCAGTCTCCCCGGATGCTGCCTCCTGTAGTCACAGTATGGCGCCCCTGGTGTCCTGTGGGTGCAGTCTCCCCGGATGCTGCCTCCTGTGGTCACAGTATAGCGCCCCTAGTGTCCTGTGGGTGCAGTCTCCTCGGATCTCGCCTCCTGTGGTCACAGTATAGCGCCCCTAGTGTCCTGTGGGTGCAGTCTCCTCGGATCTCGTCTCCTGTGGTCACAGTATAGCGCCCCTAGTGTCCTGTGGGTGCAGTCTCCTCGGATCTCGCCTCCTGTGGTCACAGTATAGCGCCCCTAGTGTCCTGTGGGTGCAGTCTCCCCGGATGCTGCCTCCTGTGGTCACAGTATAGCGCCCCTAGTGTCCTGTGGGTGCAGTCTCCTCGGATCTCGTCTCCTGTGGTCACAGTATAGCGCCCCTAGTGTCCTGTGGGTGCAGTCTCCTCGGATCTTGTCTCCTGTGGTCACAGTATAGCGCCCCTAGTGTCCTGTGGGTGCAGTCTCCTCGGATCTCGTCTCCCGTGGTCACAGTATAGCGCCCCTAGTGTCCTGTGGGTGCAGTCTCCTCGGATCTCGTCTCCTGTGGTCACAGTATAGCGCCCCTAGTGTCCTGTGGGTGCAGTCTCCTCGGATCTCGTCTCCTGTGGTCACAGTATAGCGCCCCTAGTGTCCTGTGGGTGCAGTCTCCTCGGATCTTGTCTCCTGTGGTCACAGTATAGCGCCCCTAGTGTCCTGTGGGTGCAGTCTCCTCGGATCTCGTCTCCTGTGGTCACAGTATAGCGCCCCTAGTGTCCTGTGGGTGCAGTCTCCTCGGATCTCGTCTCCTGTGGTCACAGTATAGCGCCCCTAGTGTCTTGTGGGTGCAGTCTCCTCAGATCTCGTCTCCTGTGGTCACAGTATAGCGCCCCTAGTGTCCTGTGGGTGCAGTCTCCTCGGATCTCATCTCCTGTGGTCACAGTATAGCGCCCCTAGTGTCCTGTGGGTGCAGTCTCCCCGGATGCTGCCTCCTGTGGTCACAGTATAGCGCCCCTAGTGTCCTGTGGGTGCAGTCTCCCCGGATGCTGCCTCCTGTGGTCAC
Organism: Anomaloglossus baeobatrachus; assembly: GCF_048569485.1. Lineage (NCBI taxonomy): Eukaryota > Metazoa > Chordata > Amphibia > Anura > Aromobatidae > Anomaloglossus > Anomaloglossus baeobatrachus. Next base: position 790,747,478 of record NC_134354.1, on the reverse strand, counting down.
AGTATAGCGCCCCTAGTGTCCTGTGGGTGCAGTCTCCTCGGATCTCGTCTCCTGTGGTCACAGTATAGCGCCCCTAGTGTCCTGTGGGTGCAGTCTCCCCGGATGCTGCCTCCTGTGGTCACAGTATAGCGCCCCTAGTGTCCTGTGGGTGCAGTCTCCTCGGATCTCGTCTCCTGTGGTCACAGTATAGCGCCCCTAGTGTCCTGTGGGTGCAGTCTCCTCGGATCTCGTCTCCTGTGGTCACAGTATAGCGCCCCTAGTGTCCTGTGGGTGCAGTCTCCTCGGATCTCGTCTCCTGTGGTCACAGTATAGCGCCCCTAGTGTCCTGTGGGTGCAGTCTCCTCGGATCTCGTCTCCTGTGGTCACAGTATAGCGCCCCTAGTGTCCTGTGGGTGCAGTCTCCCCGGATGCTGCCTCCTGTAGTCACAGTATAGCGCCCCTAGTGTCCTGTGGGTGCAGTCTCCCCGGATGCTGCCTCCTGTGGTCACAGTATAGCGCCCCTAGTGTCCTGTGGGTGCAGTCTCCTCGGATCTCGTCTCCTGTGGTCACAGTATAGCGCCCCTAGTGTCCTGTGGGTGCAGTCTCCCCGGATGCTGCCTCCTGTGGTCACAGTATAGCGCCCCTAGTGTCCTGTGGGTGCAGTCTCCTCGGATCTCGTCTCCTGTGGTCACAGTATAGCGCCCCTAGTGTCCTGTGGGTGCAGTCTCCTCGGATCTCGTCTCCTGTGGTCACAGTATAGCGCCCCTAGTGTCCTGTGGGTGCAGTCTCCCCGGATGCTGCCTCCTGTGGTCACAGTATAGCGCCCCTAGTGTCCTGTGGGTGCAGTCTCCCCGGATGCTGCCTCCTGTGGTCACAGTATAGCGCCCCTAGTGTCCTGTGGGTGCAGTCTCCCCGGATGCTGCCTCCTGTGGTCACAGTATAGCGCCCCTAGTGTCCTGTGGGTGCAGTCTCCCCAGATGCTGCCTCCTGTGGTCACAGTATAGCGCCCCTAGTGTCCTGTGGGTGCAGTCTCCTCGAATCTCGTCTCCTGTGGTCACAGTATAGCGCCCCTAGTGTCCTGTGGGTGCAGTCTCCTCGAATCTCGTCTCCTGTGGTCACAGTATAGCGCCCCTAGTGTCCTGTGGGTGCAGTCTCCTCGGATCTCGTCTCCTGTGGTCACAGTATAGCGCCCCTAGTGTCCTGTGGGTGCAGTCTCCCCGGATGCTGCCTCCTGTAGTCACAGTATAGCGCCCCTAGTGTCCTGTGGGTGCAGTCTCCTCGGATCTCGTCTCCTGTGGTCACAGTATAGCGCCCCTAGTGTCCTGTGGGTGCAGTCTCCCCGGATGCTGCCTCCTGTGGTCACAGTATAGCGCCCCTAGTGTCCTGTGGGTGCAGTCTCCTCGAATCTCGTCTCCTGTGGTCACAGTATAGCGCCCCTAGTGTCCTGTGGGTGCAGTCTCCTCGGATCTCGTCTCCTGTGGTCACAGTATAGCGCCCCTAGTGTCCTGTGGGTGCAGTCTCCCCGGATGCTGCGTCCTGTGGTCACAGTATAGCGCCCCTAGTGTCCTGTGGGTGCAGTCTCCCCAGATGCTGCCTCCTGTGGTCACAGTATAGCGCCCCTAGTGTCCTGTGGGTGCAGTCTCCTCGAATCTCGTCTCCTGTGGTCACAGTATAGCGCCCCTAGTGTCCTGTGGGTGCAGTCTCCTCGGATCTCGTCTCCTGTGGTCACAGTATAGCGCCCCTAGTGTCCTGTGGGTGCAGTCTCCCCGGATGCTGCGTCCTGTGGTCACAGTATAGCGCCCCTAGTGTCCTGTGGGTGCAGTCTCCTCGGATCTCGTCTCCTGTGGTCACAGTATAGTGCCCCTAGTGTCCTGTGGGTGCAGTCTCCTCGGATCTCGCCTCCTGTAGTCACAGTATAGTGCCCCTAGTGTCCTGTGGGTGCAGTCTCCCCGGATCTCGTCTCCTGTGGTCACAGTATAGCGCCCCTAGTGTCCTGTGGGTGCAGTCTCCTCGGATCTCGTCTCCTGTGGTCACAGTATAGCGCCCCTAGTGTCCTGTGGGTGCAGTCTCCTCGGATCTCGTCTCCTGTGGTCACAGTATAGCGCCCCTAGTGTCCTGTGGGTGCAGTCTCCTCGGATCTCGTCTCCTGTGGTCACAGTATAGCGCCCCTAGTGTCCTGTGGGTGCAGTCTCCTCGAATCTCGTCTCCTGTGGTCACAGTATAGCGCCCCTAGTGTCCTGCGGAGGAGTCTGTGAAGTGGCGGCGGTGTCCATCCTGGGGGCTATAAGGGATACGTCAGTGGGGTCCGGGTGTTGAGACCCCCAGTGACCACTATATAAAGCCGCAGACTCCTGGTTTGGTCTTGGAGGAGCTCGGGCCTCAGCTCAGATCTTCAGCAGCTTTCCTCGGTCGATTGCTGGGGACTCGGCACCCGGAGCCTCCACCAATCACAATCCCTGATGTATCTCTAGAACACACATTAATAAACGGTTTAATAATCATCTAAACGTTAAGTGCTCCGGGGGCGGGGCCTGGCAGTGTGCTCCGGGGGCAGGGCCTGGCGGTGTGGTCCAGGGGGCGGGGCCTGGTGGTGTGGTCCAGGGGTGGGGCCTGGCGGGGTGGTCCGTGGGAGGGGCTGGCGGTGTCGTCCGGGGGCCGGGGCCTGGCAGTGTGCTCCGGGGGCGGGGCCTGGTGGTGTGGTCCAGGGGGCGGGGCCTGGTGGTGTGGTCCAGGGGTGGGGCCTGGCGGGGTGCTCCGGGGACTTTCAGGCTCCGCCCCCTGCTATTATACAATGCAGCAGATCTTCCTTTATGTAATGGAAACTTTTCGTAATTTCCAGATTTATTATTTTATTGGATGAATCTGATCATTAATCTGACGTGTCCTGAACTTTGTCTCCTCGGTCAATATTCACCGACAATAAAAATACAGCAGATCGGGTAGTGCTGGACTCCGGGTCAACACTTAAAGGGGCAGCAGCAGCACGGCGGCTCAGTGGTCAGCACTGTGCTATATATAGGGAGCATGGCATCTCAGTGGTCAGCACTGTACTATATATAGGGCAGCACGGTAGCTCAGTGGTCAGCACTGTACTATCTATAGAGCAGCACAACGGCTCAGTGGTCAGCACTGTACTATATACAGGGCAGCATGGCGGCTCAGTGGTCAGCACTGTACTATATATAGGGAGCATGGTGGCTCAGTGGTCAGCACTGTACTATATATAGAGCAGCATGGTGGCTCAGTGGTCAGCACTGTCCTATATATACGGCAGACTGGGGGCTCATTGATCAGCACTGTACTATATACAGAGCAGCACGGCGGCTCAGTGGTGAGCACTGTACTATATATAGGGAGCATGGCGGCTCAGTGGTCAGCACTGTACTATATATAGGGAGCATGGCGGCTCAGTGGAGAGCACTGTACTATATATAGGGCAGCACGGTAGCTCAGTGGTCAGCACTGTACTATCTATAGAGCAGCACAACGGCTCAGTGGTCAGCACTGTACTATATACAGGGCAGCATGGCGGCTCAGTGGTCAGCACTGTACTATATATAGGGAGCATGGCGGCTCAGTGGTCAGCACTGTACTATATACAGAGCAGCATGGCGGCTCAGTGGTCAGCACTGTACTATATATAGGGAGCATGGCGGCTTAGTGGTCAGCACTGTACTATATATACGGCAACATGGTGACTCAGTGGTCAGCACTGTACTATATATAGGGAGCATGGTGGCTCAGTAGTCAGCACTGTACTATATATAGGGCAGCATGGTGGCTCAGTGGTCAGCACTGTACTATATATAGGGAGAATGGCGGTTCAGTGGTCAGCACTGTACTATATATAGGGAGCATTGCGGCTCAGTGGTCAGCAGTGTACTATATATAGGCAGCACAGCGGCTCAGTGGTTAGCACTGTACTATAAGGCAGAAGAGTGGCTCAGTGGTCATCACTGCACTATATAAAGGGCAGCACGGCTGCTCAGTGGTTAACACTGTACTGTACAGTTAGGTCCAGAAATATTTGGACAGTGACACAAGTTTTGTTATTTTAGCTGTTTACAAAAACATGTTCAGAAATACAATTCTATATATAATATGGGCTGAAAGTGCACACTCCCAGCTGCAATATGAGAGTTTTCACATCCAAATCGGAGAAAGGGTTTAGGAATCATAGCTCTGTAATGCATAGCCTCCTCTTTTTCAAGGGACCAAAAGTAATTGGACAAGGGACTCTAAGGGCTGCAATTAACTCTGAAGGCGTCTCCCTCGTTAACCTGTAATCAATGAAGTAGTTAAAAGGTCTGGGGTTGATTACAGGTGTGTGGTTTTGCATTTGGAAGCTGTTGCTGTGACCAGACAACATGCGGTCTAAGGAACTCTCAATTGAGGTGAAGCAGAACATCCTGAGGCTGAAAAAAAAGAAAAAATCCATCAGAGAGATAGCAGACATGCTTGGAGTAGCAAAATCAACAGTCGGGTACATTCTGAGAAAAAAGGAATTGACTGGTGAGCTTGGGAACTCAAAAAGGCCTGGGCGTCCACGGATGACAACAGTGGTGGATGATCGCCGCATACTTTATTTGGTGAAGAAGAACCCGTTCACAACATCAACTGAAGTCCAGAACACTCTCAGTGAAGTAGGTGTATCTGTCTCTAAGTCAACAGTAAAGAGAAGACTCCATGAAAGTAAATACAAAGGGTTCACATCTAGATGCAAACCATTCATCAATTCCAAAAATAGACAGGCCAGAGTTACATTTGCTGAAAAACACCTCATGAAGCCAGCTCAGTTCTGGAAAAGTATTCTATGGACAGAAGAGACCAAGATCAACCTGTACCAGAATGATGGGAAGAAAAAAGTGTGGAGAAGAAAGGGAACGGCACATGATCCAAGGCACACCACATCCTCTGTAAAACATGGTGGAGGCAACGTGATGGCATGGGCATGCATGGCTTTCAATGGCACTGGGTCACTTGTGTTTATTGATGACATAACAGCAGACAAGAGTAGCCGGATGAATTCTGAAGTGTACCGGGATATACTTTCAGCCCAGATTCAGCCAAATGCCGCAAAGTCGATCGGACGGCGCTTCATAGTACAGATGGACAATGACCCCAAGCATACAGCCAAAGCTACCCAGGAGTTCATGAGTGCAAAAAAGTGGAACATTCTGCAATGGCCAAGTCAATCACCAGATCTTAACCCAATTGAGCATGCATTTCACTTGCTCAAATCCAGACTTAAGACGGAAAGACCCACAAACAAGCAAGACCTGAAGGCTGCGGCTGTAAAGGCCTGGCAAAGCATTAAGAAGGAGGAATCCCAGCGTTTGGTGATGTCCATGGGTTCCAGACTTAAGGCAGTGATTGCCTCCAAAGGATTCGCAACAAAATATTGAAAATAAAAATATTTTGTTTGGGTTTGGTTTATTTGTCCAATTACTTTTGACCTCCTAAAATGTGGAGTGTTTGTAAAGAAATGTGACAATTCCTACAATTTCTATCAGATATTTTTGTTCAAACCTTCAAATTAAACGTTACAATCTGCACTTGAATTCTGTTGTAGAGGTTTCATTTCAAATCCAATGTGGTGGCATGCAGAGCCCAACTCGCCAAAATTGTGTCACTGGCCAAAGATTTCTGGACCTAACTGTATATAAAGCAGCATGTTAGCTCAGTGGATTCCACTCTATATAGGGCAGCACGGCGGCTCAGTGGTTAGCACTGTACTATATATATACGGCAGCATGCCCGCTCAGTGGTTAACACTATATATACTGTATATAGGGAAGCATAGTGGCTCAGTGGTTAGCACTATTGCATTGCAGAGCCTCAGTCCTGAGTTTAGATTCCACAAAGTACAACATCTGCAAAGAGTCTGAACGTTCTCCTCGTGTTTCCTGGGATTCCTCCACAGACTGAGAGGGAATTTAGATTCTGAGCTCCACTGATTACAGTGATGATAATGTCTGTACAGCACTATGGAAATAACCAATAACTGCACCAGCAGAATAGTGAGTGCAGCTCTGGAGTATAATACAGGATCAGTAATGTAATGTATGTACACAGTGACTGCACCAGCAGAATAGTGAGTGCAGCTCTGGAGTATAATACAGGAGGTAACTCAGGATCAGTAATGTAATGTATGTACACAGTGACTGCACCAGCAGAATAGTGAGTGCAGCTCTGGAGTATAATACAGGAGGTAACTCAGGATCAGTAATGTAATGTATGTACACAGTGACTGCACCAGCAGAATAGTGAGTGCAGCTCTGGAGTATAATACAGGAGGTAACACAGGATCGGTAATGTAATGTATGTACACAGTGACTGCACCAGCAGAATAGTGAGTGCAGCTCTGGAGTATAATACAGGAGGTTACTCAGGATCAGTAATGTAATGTATGTACACAGTGACTGCACCAGCAGAATAGTGAGTGCAGCTCTGGAGTATAATACAGTATAAGTAATGTAATATATATACAGTGGCTGAAAAGCTCTTTCATTCTGGGATTAGTTCACACTGACTATCATCAGCAGCCATACTGCAGCAATGTCTGGAGTATCCGGAGATGGATCAGTAACTGTCAATATAAAAGGCTGAATATCATAAGTGGGTTCAGCAGACAGTGAGCGGCCGGTGTCCTCGCCCCATAACACCTGGCAGCCGCTGCAACCCGAGTAATGCCTCTCATGTGTTGTCCCCTAACTGGCTGCACCCACTGATTAATAATGGAGGAGAGAAGACAGGAACAACGCAGATCAGAGAACACGAGACAGAAGACCCCTGCCAGAGACCGAGCAAGGTAACAACAACACCGCCATAATACATGTCTATGCCTACAGGAAAAGGGCCAATATAGGAATAGGACACACCGAAAAGGGGCAAATCGTGATAGCACCACAACAGGGTCAGCGCATCAACACATCTATATAGTAGTTATATTCCTGTACATAGCGGCAGTATTATAGTAGTTATATTCCTGTACATAGGAGCAGTATTATAGTAGTTATATTCCTGTACATAGCGGCAGTATTATAGTAGTTATATTCCTGTACATAGGGGCAGTATTATAGTAGTTATATTCTTGTACATAGGGGCAGTATTATAGTAGTTATATTCTTGTATATAGGGGGCAGTATTATAGTAGTTATATTCTTGTACATAGCGGCAGTATTATAGTAGTTATATTCCTGTACATAGGGGCAGTATTATAGCAGTTATATTCCTGTACATAGCGGCAGTATTATAGTAGTTATATTCCTGTACATAGCGGCAGTATTATAGTAGTTATATTCTTGTACATAGGTGCAGTATTATAGTAGTTATATTCTTGTACATAGGGGCAGTATTATAGTAGTTATATTCTTGTACATAGGAGCAGTATTATAGTAGTTATATTCTTGTATATAGGGGCAGTATTATAGTAGTTATATTCTTGTACATAGGAGCAGTATTATAGTAGTTATATTCTTGTATATAGGGGGCAGTATTATAGTAGTTATATTCTTGTACATAGGGGGCAGTATTATAGTAGTTATATTCTTGTATATAGGGGGCAGTATTATAGTAGTTATATTCTTGTATATAGGGGGCAGTATTATAGTAGTTATATTCTTGTATATAGGAGCAGTATTATAGTAGTTATATTCTTGTACATAAGAGCAGTATTATAGTAGTTATATTCTTGTATTTAAGGGGCAGTATTATAGTAGCTATATTCTTGTACATAGGGGGCAGTATTATAGTAGTTATATTCTTGTACATAGGGGCAGTATTATAGTAATTATATTCTTGTACATAGGGGCAGTATTATAGTAGTTATATTCTTGTACATAGGGGGCAGTATTATAGTAGTTATATTCTTGTATATAGGGGGCAGTATTATAGTAGTTATATTCTTGTACATAGGGGCAGTATTATAGTAGTTATATTCTTGTACATAGGGGGCAGAATTATAGCAGTTATATTCTTGTACATAGGAGCAGTATTATAGTAGTTATATTCTTGTACATAGGAGCAGTATTATAGTAGTTATATTCTTGTATATAGGGGCAGTATTATAGTAGTTATCTTCTTGTACATAGGAGCAGTATTATAGCAGTTATATGCTTGTATATAGGGGCGGTATTATAGTAGTTATATTCTTGTATATAGGGGCAGTATTATAGTAGTTATATTCTTGTACATAGGGGCAGTATTATAGTAGTTATATTCTTGTACATGGGGCAGTATTATAGTAGTTATATTCTTGTATATAGGGGGCAGTATTATAGTAGTTATATTCTTGTATATAGGGGGCAGTATTATAGTAGTTATAGTCTTGTACATAGGGGCAGTATTATAGTAGTTATATTCTTGTACATAGGAGCAGTATTGTAGTAGTTATCTTCTTGTACATAGGAGCAGTATTATAGCAGTTATATGCTTGTACATAGGGGCAGTATTATAGTAGTTATATTCTTGTACATAGGGGCAGTATTATAGTAGTTATATTCTTATATCTAGGAGCAGTATTATAGTAGTTATATTCTTGTATTTAAGGGGCAGTATTATAGTAGCTATATTCTTGTACATAGGGGGCAGTATTATAGTAGTTATATTCTTGTACATAGGGGCAGTATTATAGTAATTATATTCTTGTACATAGGGGCAGTATTATAGTAGTTATATTCTTGTACATAGGGGGCAGTATTATAGTAGTTATATTCTTGTATATAGGGGCAGTATTATAGTAGTTATATTCTTGTATATAGGGGGCAGTATTATAGTAGTTATATTCTTGTATATAGGGGCAGTATTATACTAGTTATATTCTTGTACATAGGGGCGGTATTATAGTAGTTATATTCTTGTACATAGGTGGCAGTATTATAGTAGTTATATGCTTGTACATAGGGGCAGTATTATAGTAGTTATATTCTTGTACATGGGAGCAGTATTATAGTAGTTATATGCTTGTATATAGGGGTAGTATTATAGCAGGTATATGCTTGTATATAGGGGCGGTATAATAGTAGTTATATTCTTGTATATAAGGGCGGTATTATAGCAGGTATATGCTTGTATATAGGCGCAGTATTATAGTAGTTATATTCTTGTTCGTAGAGGGCAGTAATATAGTAGTTATATTCTTGTACATAGGGGCAGTATTATAGTAGTTATATTCTTGTATATAGGGGCAGTATTATAGTAGTTATATTCTTGTACATAGGGGGCAGTATTATAGTAGTTATATTCTTGTACATAGGGGTAGTATTATAGCAGTTATATGCTTGTATATAGGGGCAGTATTATAGTAGTTATATTCTTGTACATAGGGGGCAGTATTATAGCAGTTGTATTCTTGTACATAGGGGCAGTATTATAGTAGTTATATTCTTGTACATAGGGGGCAGTATTATAGCAGTTATATTCTTGTACATAGGGGGCAGTATTATAGCAGTTATATTCTTGTACATAGGGGGCAGTATTATAGTAGTTATATTCTTGTACATAGGGGGCAGTATTATAGCAGTTATATTCTTGTACATAGGGGGCAGTATTATAGCAGTTCTATTCTTGTACATAGGGGGCAGTATTATAGTAGTTATATTCTTGTACATAGGGGGCAGTATTATAGCAGTTGTATTCTTGTACATAGGGGGCAGTATTATAGCAGTTATATTCTTGTACATAGGGGCAGTATTATAGTAGTTATATTCTTGTACATAGGGGGCAGTATTATAGCAGTTATATTCTTGTACATAGGGGGCAGTATTATAGCAGTTATATTCTTGTACATAGGGGGCAGTATTATAGTAGTTATATTCTTGTACATAGGGGGCAGTATTATAGCAGTTATATTCTTGTACATAGGGGGCAGTATTATAGCAGTTATATTCTTGTACATAGGGGCAGTATTATAGTAGTTATATTCTTGTACATAGGGGGCAGTATTATAGCAGTTATATTCTTGTACATAGGGGGCAGTATTATAGCAGTTATATTCTTGTACATAGGGGGCAGTATTATAGCAGTTATATTCTTGTACATAGGGGGCAGTATTATAGCAGTTATATTCTTGTACATAGGGGGCAGTATTATAGCAGTTATATTCTTGTACATAGGGGGCAGTATTATAGTAGTTATATTCTTGTACATAGGGGGCAGTATTATAGCAGTTATATTCTTGTACATAGGGGCAGTATTATAGTAGTTATATTCTTGTACACAGGGGCAGTATTATAGCAGTTATATGCTTGTATATAGGGGCAGTATTATAGTAGTTATATTCTTGTATATAGGGGCAGTATTATAGTAGTTATATTCTTGTACATAGGGGCAGTATTATAGTAGTTATATTTCTGTACATAGGAGCAGTATTATAGCAGTTATATTCTTGTACATAGGGGCAGTATTATAGTAGTTATATTCTTGTACACAGGGGCAGTATTATAGCAGTTATATTCTTGTACATAGGGGCAGTATTATAGTAGTTATATTCTTGTATATAGGGGCAGTATTATAGCAGTTATATTCTTGTACATAGGGGCAGTATTATAGTAGTTATATTCTTGTATATAGGGGCAGTATTATAGTAGTTATATTCTTGTACACAGGGGCAGTATTATAGCAGTTATATGCTTGTATATAGGGGCAGTATTATAGTAGTTATATTCTTGTATATAGGGGCAGTATTATAGTAGTTATATTCTTGTACACAGGGGCAGTATTATAGCAGTTATATGCTTGTATATAGGGGCGGTATGATAGTAGTTGGGACATATTCTCCTGATTGAGGATTGGATTTGATGTCTCCCGTCTTCTGTGGTGCAGGTTGGATCATGGTGTCTCCTGCCATCGCTTTGGCCTTCATCCCCTTCGTTATCACGGTGATTATCCGTTACCGTCACTACTTTCTGCTCTTCTATCGTGCGGTCCTTGTGCGCCGTATTCAGGACTATCTGACGGGGATGCCTCGGGAGGAGCGGGCCTTCCAGTACGTGATCACCCATGCCATCCCCGGAGACCCCCAGCACGTGCTCAACACCTTTGACCAATACTGTTATCACTGTGAATATCTAAGTAACATCGGGCCCCAGAAAGGTAAAGTTGCCCGTATCCCCCGGTGTTAGAGCTCTGTATTCCGGAACCTTCCGGGGGATTTTGTGCTGTCACTTTTGTGTCTTATTCATCTTCGCAGGGAAGATCCTGGACCGGCTGATTTACGAGACCGCGCCGCTGAATGTGCTGGAGCTGGGCACGCAGTGCGGATATGCCGCTATCATCATGGCGCAGGCCCTGCCCCTCGGCGCCAGACTCTACACTGTGGACGCCAACCCCAGCAAAGCGGCGGTGGCCGAGAAGGTGATCCGACTGGCCGGGTTTGATGACGACACGGTGAGATATTCATGGTGTAGTCATTCTCTTGTTATGATCTTCGCAATGTTCGTCCATATTCTGTGATTTTGCCCCAATAATTATTGTCCCCCGGTATAATAACAACTGTATATATGGCACCACCATATTCCGCAGCAGCGCACAATTGAGCACAGTATCGGCCATGTCACCCGCTCAGGGGCCACATTTCTCAATGTTGTCTTGGTTATAAGCCGCGATCTGTCTTGTGCCCCCCGACGCTAACAGTTCCGCCCCCCGCCTGCAGGTGGAGCTCCTGGTGGGACCCTCTAACGACATCATCGCGCAGCTGAAGGACAAGCACGGGGTGCAGAAGCTGGACTTCATCTTCATGGATCACGGGAAGCGCTGCTACCTGCGGGACCTGCAGCTGCTGGAGGAGGTGGGATTGCTGCAGGAAGGGACCATAATCCTGGCGGACAACGTGCTGTTCCCCGGGGCCCCCCACTTCCTGCAGTACGTGAAGACCTGCGGGAAATATCAGCTGAAGATGCACCGCGGTCACCTGGAGTATTTCCGATACATCCGGGACGGGATGGCGGAGCTGACCTTCACCAAACTGCAGGACTGAAAGCAATAAAGACTGTTTCCTACGCTCTGCGCTCCTTCACTTTTTGGGGTTCACCTGCTATGCCACATGCACATTGCTGTCCTCCTGGCTAAAATCCAGAGCAAGGACTGAAAGCGACTGAGACCTCCAGATAAAATCCAACCGCCATGTCGTCCTCTAAGCTAAATTGTGGGGTTCTGTGTCATAGTGACGCATTACAGTCTGTGAAAAGCGGATACAATTGTAACAAACCCTCAGCTGGAAATGTGGATGGGTTTCCATTTTCTAGATCAGTGATGCTTTTTGAGCTTGGTATGTCAGAATTTGTAAAAACAAAAAATAAACAAGCATAACTCTGGTGATGTGTCACCTCTCGAAAAATCCATTATTTTGTGATATTTGTAGCTCTTATATCAAAAAGTTATCTGATAATGACTGCTGGGGGAGGGGGAGAGGCGATAATGACTGCTGAGGGGGAGGGGGAGAGGAGATAATGACTGCTGAGGGGGAGAGGAGATAATGACTGCTGAGGGGGAGGGGGAGGGGGACAGGAGATAATGACTGCTGAGGGGGAGGGGGAGAGGAGATAATGACTGCTGGGGCAAGAGGAGATAATGACTGCTGAGGGGGAGGGGGAGAGGAGATAATGACTGCTGAGGGGGAGAGGAGATAATGACTGCTGAGGGGGAGAGGAGATAATGACTGCTGAGGGGGAGAGGAGATAATGACTGCTGAGGGGCAGAGGAGATAATAACTGCTGAGGGGGAGAGGAGATAATGACTGCTGAGGGGGAGAGGAGATAATAACTGGTGAGGGGGAGAGGAGATAATGACTGCTGAGGGGGAGAGGAGATAATGACTGCTGGGGCAAGAGGAGATAATGACTGCTGAGGGGGAGGGGGAGAGAAGATAATGACTGCTGAGGGGGAGAGGAGATAATGACTGCTGGGGCAAGAGGAGATAATGACTGCTAGGGGAGAGGGAGATAATGAATGCTGAGGGGGAGGGGGAGAGGAGATAATGACTGCTGAGGGGGAGGGGGAGAGGAGATAACGACTGCTGAGGGGGAGGGGGGAGAGGAGATAATGACTGCTGAGGGGGAGGGGGAGAGGAGATAATGACTGCTGAGGGGGAGAGGAGATAATGACTGCTGAGGGGGAGGGGGAGAGGAGATAATGACTGCTGAGGGGGGAGGGGGAGAGGAGATAATGACTGCTGGGGCAAGAGGAGATAATGACTGCTGAGGGGCAGAGGATATAATGACTGCTGAGGGGGAGAGGAGATAATGACTGCTGAGGGGGAGGGGGAGAGGAGATAATGACTGCTGAGTGGCAGAGGATATAATGACTGCTGAGGGGGAGAGGAGATAATGACTGCTGAGGGGTAGAGGAGATAATGACTGCTGAGGGGGAGGGGGGAGAGGAGATAATGACTGCTGAGGGGGGAGGGGGAGAGGAGATAATGACTGCTGGGGCAAGAGGAGATAATGACTGCTGAGGGGGCAGAGGATATAATGACTGCTGGGGGAGAGGAGATAATGACTGCTGGGGCAAGAGGAGATAATGACTGTTGAGGGGGAGAGGAGATAATGACTGCTGAGGGGGAGGGGGAGAGGAGATAATAACTGCTGATGGGCAGAAGAGATAATGACTGCTGAGGGGCAGAAGAGATAATGAATGCTGAGGGGCAGAGGAGATAATGAATGCTGGGGAATGGGGGAGAGGAGATAATGATTGCTGTGGAGAGAGGAGATAATGACTGCTGAGGGGGGAGAGGATTATGACTACTGAGGGGGAGGGGGGGAGGAGATAATGACTGCTGGGGCAAGAGGAGATAATGACTGCTGAGGGGGAGGGGGAGAGGAGATAATGACTGCTGAGGAGGAGAGGAGATAATGACTGCTGAGGGGGAGAGGAGATAATGACTGCTGAGGGGGGAGGGGGGAGAGGAGATAATGACTGCTGGGGCAAGAGGAGATAATGACTGCTGAGGGGCAAAGGATATAATGACTGCTGAGGGGGAGGGGGAGAGGAGATAATGACTGCTGAGGGGGAGAGGAGATAATGACTGCTGAGGGGGAGGGGGAGAGGAGATAATGACTGCTGAGGGGGGGAGGGGGGAGAGGAGATAATGACTGCTGGGCAAGAGGAGATAATGACTGCTGAGGGGCAGAGGATATAATGACTGCTGAGGGGGAGAGGAGATAATGACTGCTGAGGGGGAGAGGAGATAATGACTGCTGAGGGGGAGGGGGAGAGGAGATAATGACTGCTGAGGGGGGAGGGGGAGAGGAGATAATGACTGCTGGGGCAAGAGGAGATAATGACTGCTGAGGGGCAGAGGATATAATGACTGCTGGGGGAGAGGAGATAATGACTGCTGGGGCAAGAGGAGATAATGACTGTTGAGGGGGAGAGGAGATAATGACTGCTGAGGGGGAGGGGGAGAGGAGATAATAACTGCTGATGGGCAGAAGAGATAATGACTGCTGAGGGGCAGAAGAGATAATGAATGCTGAGGGGCAGAGGAGATAATGAATGCTGGGGGGGATGGGGAGAGGAGATAATGATTGCTGTGGAGAGAGGAGATAATGACTGCTGAGGGGGGAGAGGAGATTATGACTACTGAGGGGGAGGGGGGGAGGAGATAATGACTGCTGGGGCAAGAGGAGATAATGACTGCTGAGGGGGAGGGGGAGAGGAGATAATGACTGCTGAGGGGGGAGAGGAGATAATGACTTCTGGGGCAAGAGGAGATAATGACTGCTGAGGGGCAGAGGAGATAATAACTGCTGAGGGGCAGAGGAGATAATGACTGCTGGGGGGAGAGGAGATAATGACTGCTGAGGGGCAGAGGATATAATGACTGCTGGGGGGAGAGGAGATAATAACTGCTGAGGAGCAGAGGATATAATGACTGCTGAGGAGCAGAGGATATAATGACTGCTGAGGGGGAGAGGAGATTATGACTGCTGAGGGGGAGAGGAGATTATGACTGCTGAGGGGGAGAGGAGATTATGACTGCTGAGGGGGGAGGGGGGAGAGGAGATTATGACTGCTGAGGGGCAGAGGAGATTATGACTGCTGAGGGGGAGGGTGAGAGGAGATTATGACTGCTGAGGGGCAGAGGAGATTATGACTGCTGAGGGGGAGGGGGGAGAGGAGATTATGACTACTGGGGGGCAGAGGAGATAACTGCTGAGGGGCAGAGGAGATAATGACTGCTGGGGGAGAGGAGATAATGACTGCTGGGGCAAGAGGAGATAATGACTGCTGAGGGGGGAGACGAGATAATGACTGCTGAGGGGGAGAGGAGATAATGACTGCTGAGGGCTAGAGGAGATAATGAATGCTGAGGGGGAGAGGAGATAATGACTGCTGAGGGGGAGAGGAGATAATGATTGCTGAGGGGGAGAGGAGATAATGACTCCTGAGGGGGAGGGGAGATAATGACTGCTGAGGGGGAGAGGGAGATAATGACTGCTGAGGGCTAGAGGAGATAATGACTGCTGAGGGGGAGAGGAGATAATGATTGCTGGGGCTAGAGGAGATAATGATTGATGGAGTGAGAGGAGATAATGACTGCTGAGGGGGAGACTAGATAATGATTGCTGGGGCGAGAGGAGATAATGACTGCTGAGGGGGAGAGGAGATAATGACTGCTGAGGGGGAGAGAAGATAATGACTGCTGAGGGGCAGAGGAGATAATGACTACTGAAGGTTAGAGCAGATAATACTGCTGGGGCAAGAGGAGATAATGACTGCTGGGGGGGGGAGGGGGAGAAGAGATAATGTCTGCTGAGGGGCAGGGGAGATAATGACTGCTGAGGGGGAGAGGAGATAATGACTGCTGAGGGGGAGGGGGAGAGGAGATAATGACTGCTGAGGGGGGAGGGGGAGAGGAGATAATGACTGCTGGGGCAAAAGGAGATAATGACTGCTGAGGGGCAGAGGATATAATGACTGCTGGGGGGGAGGGGGAGAAGAGATAATGTCTGCTGAGGGGCAGGGGAGATAATGACTGCTGAGGGGGAGAGGAGATAATGAATGCTGAAGAGTAGAGCAGATAATACTGCCTTGGGCAGAGGAGATAATGATTATCTGCTCTCCCCCTGCAGTCATTATTTCCTCTCCCCCATTCCTCCCAGCAGTCATGTCCTCTGTAGTAATTAGCCCCATCCATGTCTCCTGTAGTAATGTCCCTATCCATGTCTCCTGTAGTTTTCTGCCCTTTTTGTCCCCTGTTGTAATGTGCCCCATCCATGTCCTCTGTAATAATGTGCCCCATCCATGTCACCTGTAGTAATGTGCCCCATCCATGTCTCCTGTAGTAATGTGCCCATTTTGTCCCCTGTAGTAATGTGCTCCATCCATGTCCTCTGTAGTAATGTACTCCATCCATGTCCTCTGTATTAATGTGCCCCATCCATCTATCCTGTAGTATTGTGCCCCATTCATGTCTCTTGTAGTTATGTGCCCCATCCATGTATCCTATAGTAATTTGCCCCATCCATGTCCAATGTAGTAAAGTGCCCCAACCATGTCTCCTGTAGTAATGTGCTCCATCCATGTCTCCTGTAGTAATGTCCCCATCCATGTCTCCTGTAATAATGTGCTCCATCCATGTCTCCTGTAGTAATGTGCCCCATCCATGTCTCCTGTAGTAATGTGCTCCATCCATGTCTCCTGTAGTAATGTGCCCATCCTTGTCCCCTGTAGTAATGTGCCCCATCCTTATCTCCTGTAGTAATGTGCCCCATCCATGTCCCCTGTAGTAATGTGCTCCATCCATGTCTCCTGTAGTAATGTCCCCATCCATGTCTCCTGTAATAATGTGCTCCATCCATGTCTCCTTCAGTAATGTTCTCCATCCATGTCTCCTGTAGTAATGTGCTCCATCCATGTCTCCTGTAGTATTGTGCCCCATATGTCTCCTGTAGTAATGTGCCCCATCCATGTCTCCTGTAGTAATATGCCCATTTTGTCTCCTGTAGTAATGTGCTCCATCCATGTCTCCTGGAGTAATATGCCCATTTTGTCTCCTGTAGTAATGTGCCCCATCCATGTCTCCTGTAGTAATGTGCCCATCCATGTCTCCTGTAGTAATGTGCCCCATCCATGTCTCCTGTAGTAATATGCCCATTTTGTCTCCTGTAGTAATGTGCCCCATCCATGTCCCCTGTAGTAATGTGCCCCATCCATGTCTCCTGTAGTAATGTGCCCCATCCATGTCTCCTGTAGTAATGTGCCCCATCCATGTCTCCTGTAGTAATATGCCCATTTTGTCTCCTGTAGTAATGTGCCCCATCCATGTCCCCTGTAGTAATGTGCCCCATCCATGTCTCCTGTAGTAATGTGCCCCATCCATGTCTCCTGTAGTAATGTGCTCCATCCATGTCTCCTGTAGTAATGTGCCCCATCCATGTCTCCTGTAGTAATGTGCCCCATCCATGTCTCCTGTAGTAATGTGCCCCATCCATGTCTCCTGTAGTAATGTGCCCATCCATGTCTCCTGTAGTAATGTGCCCCATCCATGTCCCCTGTAGTAATGTGCCCCATCCATGTCTCCTGTAGTAATATGCCCATTTTGTCTCCTGTAGTAATGTGCTCCATCCATGTCCCCTGTAGTAATGTGCCCCATCCATGTCCCCTGTAGTAATGTGCTCCATCCATGTCCTCTGTAATAATGTACCCATTCATGTCTCCTGTAGTAATGTGCCCCATCCATGTCTCCTCTAGTAATGTGCTCCATCCATGTCCCCTGTAGTAATGTGCTCCATCCATGTCCTCTGTAATAATGTACCCATTCATGTCTCCTGTAGTAATGTGCCCCATCCATGTCTCCTGTAGTAATGTGCCCCATCCATGTCTCCTGTAGTAATATGCCCATTTTGTCTCCTGTAGTAATGTGCCCCATCCATGTCCCCTGTAGTAATGTGCCCCATTCATGTCTCCTGTAGTAAAGTGCTCCATCCATGTCCCCTGTAGTAATGTGCCCCATTCATGTCTCCTGTAGTAATGTGCTCCATCCATGTCCTCTGTAATAATGTACCCATTCATGTCTCCTGTAGTAATGTGCCCCATCCATGTCTCCTGTAGTAATGTGCCCCATCCATGTCTCCTGTAGTAATATGCCCATTTTGTCTCCTGTAGTAATGTGCCCCATCCATGTCCCCTGTAGTAATGTGCCCCATTCATGTCTCCTGTAGTAAAGTGCCCCATCCATGTCCCCTGTAGTAATGTGCTCCATCCATGTCCTCTGTAATAATGTACCCATTCATGTCTCCTGTAGTAATGTGCCCCATTCATGTCTCCTGTAGTAATGTGCCCCATCCATGTCTCCTGTAGTAATGTGCTCATTTTGTCTCCTGTAGTAATGTGCCCCATCCATGTCCCCTGTAGTAATGTGCCCCATCCATGTCTCCTGTAGTAATGTGCCCCATCCATGTCTCCTGTAGTAATGTGCCCCATCCATGTCTCCTGTAGTAATGTGCCCCATCCATGTCTCCTGTAGTAATGTGCTCATTTTGTCCCCTGTAGTAATGTGCTCCATCCATGTCCTCTGTAATAATGTACCCATCTTGTCCCATGTAGTAATGTGCCCATCTTGTCCCCTTCCTGTAGGTATGAGCCCATATTGTCCCCTTTAGTAATTTCCGCCATCCTTGTCCTCTGTAGTAATTTGCCCATCTTGTCCCCTGTAGTAATGTGCCCATCTTGTCCCCTGTAGTAATGAGCCCATATTGTTCCCTTTAGTAATGTCTGCCATCCTTGTCCTCTGTAGTAATGTCCGCCATCCTTGTCCTCTGTAGTAATGTGCTCCATCCATGTCCTCTGTAGTAATGTGCCCATCTTGTCCCCTGTAGTAATATGCCCCACCCATGTCCTGTATAGTAATGTGCCCCATCCATGTCCCCTGTAGTAATGTGCTCCATCCATGTCCTCTGTAGTAATGTGCCCATCTTGTCCCCTTCCTGTAGGTATGAGCCCATATTGTCCCCTTTAGTAATGTCTGCCATCCTTGTCCTCTGTAGTAATGTCTGCCATCCTTGTCCTCTGTAGTAATGTCCCCATCCATGTCTCCTGTAGTAATGTGCTCCATCCATGTCTCCTGTAGTAATGTGCTCCATCCATGTCTCCTGTAGTAATGTGCTCCATCCATGTCCTCTGTAATAATGTACCCATCTTGTCCCCTGTAGTAATGTGCCCATCTTGTCCCCTTCCTGTAGGTATGAGCCCATATTGTCCCCTTTAGTAATGTCCGCCATCCTTGTCCTCTGTAGTAATTTGCCCATCTTGTCCCCTGTAGTAATGTGCCCATATTGTCCCCTTTAGTAATGTCCGCCATCCTTGTCCTCTGTAGTAATGTGCCCATCTTGTCCCCTGTAGTAATGTGCCCATCTTGTCCCCTGTAGTAATGAGCCCATATTGTCCCCTTTAGTAATGTCCGCCATCCTTGTCCTCTGTAGTAATGTGCCCATCTTGTCCCCTGTAGTAATGAGCCCATATTGTCCCCTTTAGTAATGTCTGCCATCCTTGTCCTCTGTAGTAATGTCTGCCATCCTTGTCCTCTGTAGTAATGTCTGCCATCCTTGTCCTCTGTAGTAATGTCTGCCATCCTTGTCCTCTGTAGTAATGTCTGCCATCCTTGTCCTCTGTAGTAATGTCTGCCATCCTTGTCCTCTGTAGTAATGTCTGCCATCCTTGTCCTCTGTAGTAATGTGCCCATTGACTTGCATTGCACCCACTATTTGGAATGAGTACACAAGTATTAGACAATGCTCATGAGTATAGTGAATATGAATAGTTAGGTACTCGCTCATCTCTAGTGCCCATCCTTGTCCCCTTCTTTTAGCAATGCCCCAACCTATAGTAATGTCCCCTATTTATACCGCATTATATTGTTTTCACATAAAAAAAAGAAGGTTCTTCTCACCTGTCCTCCATTCCCTTGGTGTCCTCTTTCTTGCTTCTTGCGGCCCGCAGGCCCCCTGACGATCGCGGCCCTATGCCGGGGACAGCAGCTATCTGCGCTGTAATTCAGATGATTGACTTCCGCCGCCTCGCACAGAGCTTCACCAATGGCAGTCGCCGACCAATCAGAGGCCAGCAGGTGACGTCATACAAAGATGTCACCTGCTGGCCTCTGATTGGTCGGTGAAGCTCTGCAGAGACTTCCTCTGACCTCTGCACAGTGGTGGAAATCATCTAAAGTAAAGCGCAGGTGGCTGTGGCTGTGGCCCCTGACATAGGACCGCGATCGTGAGGGGGCCTGCGGGCTGCAAAAAGTTGCCTCAGGGGCTGCATATGGCTCGTGTGCCGCGTGTTTAAGACCCCGGGGTTAGAGAGAGGCGTGTTACATACGGCGCGGTAGGTAAGCCTCACTCAGGACCCTGATTAACGGTACAGAACACAAATCACCGGCGGCCGCGGCTTGTCTTATAGATCGGGATGTGGCCGCCTGCCCCCGCCGCGCGAGTCAGCAAAAATGTCCCAGCGCGTGTCATAGGTCAGCCATCACTGTCCTAGATGTAACTAAGAGGATTTCTATTCACTGACAGGAAGATTTTTGAAGAATTAAAGTATAAAGTACAATAGACGATGTACAATGAATACAGGGGTCCTGGGAGTCGGACATCTGATTGTGGGGTCCGACTCCCGGCAGATCGACCAAGTGCCGTTCACATAGAGCACATAGGTGGTGGTGTCCGGTGCTGAGCTGCCTGCGGTCGGCCATATTGGCTCAGATGTAACGTCTGCGCGTCGTCGTCCGTGTATAATCTGCCGTTTCAGAGATCAATCTGCTCTTTAACCCCTTCCAGGCCCGGACGGATCTCCAGCTCCTGACCAGCACAAGGATCCGCCACCGGCGCTATACCCCAATGTCATACCGATCCTGGGGCGCTCTGTAGCCCGATCCTCGAAGAGAGCCTCAAGCTCTGGACACAAGGAGGGTTCCAGGCCCCGTCCGTAATCCTGGATCACTCCACAGAACTGTACTCACTTTCCGGCCTATCTGCCTGACCAATCCTCTGCTCCTCCCTCTGTCTCTAAGTGGCCTAGGTGACCACCGGTATCAGACTCTAGACCGCCACCTCCTGTCCACTGCTCCGCTAACAACTATCTACCCCTGACACCCCCTCCTGCACTCTGCACCAACAACTATCTACCCCTGACACCCCCTCCTGCACTCTGCACCAACAACTATCTACCCCTGACACCCCCTCCTGCACTCTGTACTAACAACTATCTACCACTGACACCCCCTCCTGCACTCTGTACTAACAACTATCTACCCCTGACACCCCCTCCTGCACTCTGCACCAACAACTATCTACCACTGACACCCCCTCCTGCACTCTGCACCAACAACTATCTACCCCTGACACCCCCTCCTGCACTCTGTACTAACAACTATCTACCCCTGACACCCCCTCCTGCACTCTGCACCAACAACTATCTACCCCTGACACCCCCTCCTGCACTCTGTACTAACAACTATCTACCACTGACACCCCCTCCTGCACTCTGTACTAACAACTATCTACCCCTGACACCCCCTCCTGCACTCTGCACCAACAACTATCTACCCCTGACACCCCCTCCTGCACTCTGCACTAACAACTATCTACCCCTGACACCCCCTCCTGCACTCTGCACTAACAACTATCTACCCCTGACACCCCCTCCTGACTCTGCACCAACAACTATCTACCCCTGACACCCCCTCCTGCACTCTGCACTAACAACTATCTACCCCTGACACCCCCTCCTGACTCTGCACCAACAACTATCTACCCCTGACACCCCCTCCTGCACTCTGCACTAACAACTATCTACCCCTGACACCCCCTCCTGACTCTGCACCAACAACTATCTACCCCTGACACCCCCTCCTGCACTCTGCACTAACAACTATCTACCCCTGACACCCCCTCCTGCACTCTGCACTAACAACTATCTACCCCTGACACCCCCTCCTGCACTCTGCACCAACAACTATCTACCCCTGACACCCCCTCCTGCACTCTGCACTAACAACTATCTACCCCTGACACCCCCTCCTGCACTCTGCACTAACAACTATCTACCCCTGACACCCCCTCCTGACTCTGCACCAACAACTATCTACCCCTGACACCCCCTCCTGCACTCTGCACTAACAACTATCTACCCCTGACACCCCCTCCTGACTCTGCACCAACAACTATCTACCACTGACACCCCCTCCTGCACTCTGCACCAACAACTATCTACCCCTGACACCCCCTCCTGCACTCTGCACTAACAACTATCTACCCCTGACACCCCCTCCTGCACTCTGCACCAACAACTATCTACCCCTGACACCCCCTCCTGCACTCTGCACTAACAACTATCTACCCCTGACACCCCCTCCTGCACTCTGCACTAACAACTATCTACCCCTGACACCCCCTCCTGCACTCTGCACTAACAACTATCTACCCCTGACACCCCCTCCTGCACTCTGCACTAACAACTATCTACCCCTGACACCCCCTCCTGCACTCTGCACTAACAACTATCTACCCCTGACACCCCCTCCTGCACTCTGCACTAACAACTATCTACCCCTGACACCCCCTCCTGCACTCTGCACTAACAACTATCTACCCCTGACACCCCCTCCTGCACTCTGTACTAACAACTATCTACCCCTGACACCCCCTCCTGCACTCTGTACTAACAACTATCTACCCCTGACGCCTCCTCCTGCACTCTGCACTAACAACTATCTACCCCTGACACCCCCTCCTGCACTCTGCACTAACAACTATCTACCCCTGACACCCCCTCCTGCACTCTGCACTAACAACTATCTACCCCTGACACCCCCTCCTGCACTCTGCACTAACAACTATCTACCACTGACACCCCCTCCTGCACTCTTAGCTCTACGTTACACTAAATCTTACCCAAAAATATTCTGTATTATTAATACCTATTACTCTTATACAAACCTACCAACTTTTGAAGAACAGCGAGAGGGACTAATTTTGACCACGCCCCTAGCAACACCCCAAACTACACCCATTTGGCAGTAAGGGATGTTCAACAGACGCCCGGACTGTTCATTAATTTATAGCAGCCAGAATGTGCTCATGCTCATATAAGCCTCACTAATCACTATCTGACATGGTGCTTTTTTGTGACTATTAGGCCCTGTGTCCACAAGAGAAAATTCCTGCGGATTTCGCTGCGGATTTTGTAGAATTTCCAGATAAATCCGCAGGTTTGCGCAAGTACAGACACTCCATGTCATCCTATGGGATTTGGGGAGTGCTGTTTCAATGCTGCAGATTTCCCACAGCCACAAAGAACTGCATGTCAATTATGCTATGTGCCCACGGGACATTTTACCTGCGGATATATCCGCAGGTATGTCTGCAGGTTTCCCGCAGCTGATCCCGGAATTTGCAGCTATCAATTGCTGCGGGATTCCAGCTAAATATCTGCGGTAAACCTGCAACATTCGTGCGACTTACCTGCGGAAGTCCCGCCCTGTGTCTGTGCCACCCTCGTGCCAGCAGCCGGGCTGCTCGGATCCGGGTGCTCGGTGGCTCGAGGGTCTCCGGATCCGGGGGTCGTGCGGCCACTCAAATGAAGGGGGTATTTACAGGGGATTGTGTTAAAGTTCGTGGTGTGTGGTTAGGTGGAGTACCACCGCTGCAGTTGGGAAGACCCGGGTGTGATGAAATGGGGCAGCCAGGTGTTAGAACCCTCCACGGGTAGGGGATATGCCCTAGGACTCGGTGATGGTGTTTGGGGGGTGCCGTTGGGTGCAAAGGGGTCACTTGCGTACTCACTCAGTCCATTAAGCTGACACCAACAACTGGATAAACCTAAGTTCTTGATACCGCTGCCGCTGAGGGGAGCTTAGTCCGGGTCCCGTCCCCAATGGTGCTGCCTGGTGATCCGTGACCTGCCTCCTGGCACTAAGTTTACTTCTCTGTTGGTGTGGGAGCTTGATCTCAGGGTTCACGCTTGGGATTTTCTGGACCGTTTTTAGTGGAAAGTCCTATACCCCTCATTGCGCTAGTGCCCCGATTCTGGAGCGAGTGGAGAGAGGATCTTGAAGGCTCCATTCTCATCAGGTAAATTGTCAGGTTGCCTGAAGCTACTCCCTGACCTAGGGTCCACGTACCCAGTCGTGCCCTGGTCCCAGCCCGGTGATGGTGCAAGACCGCCGGCTGTCCTCCTCGACAGTTCCGTGCCCCTTGCCACGATCCCCTGCGACCAGGGGTCCATCTCCTCTAGGCACAGACCACTGTCTGCCACCTAGATGGCTTCCTAGGACCCCGGCTCCTGACCTCCTCTCTCTTACACTTCCAACAAACTTTTGTCTACTCCTGACACTCCTGACCTCACCTAACCAACCCCCCAAGTGGGCGACTCTATTCCACTCAGGCCGTCCACTGGTGTGTCTCGTGGGTGTGGTGCAGAGTGTACCTAGGACTTTAATTAGCTGAGGTAGGCAACACCATGTAGTTGGGGACCCATAACCAAGAAGGAGTTAGATATTACATGGGAGGGCAGATTGTACAATACCCTGTGGTGACCTGATAGTCCAGGGGTGTCACATTCCCCCTTGGTTAAACGTTGCTCGTCCTTGAGCTACAGGACATCAGAGGTTTTTTGGTTTTTTTAAATTTTTTTTAACTGCAAAAATAGAAAAAGAAACATTTTTATTAACAAGATTCATCCCACATTAGGGAGGCTGGTACTTAAACGTTACTATAACATGAGTTCATCAAGCCAACGGTGGAACGCTACCAGTTTGGTTAGTAGCGGAGGCTCAACCTGCTCCGTTGCAGCCTCTTCCTGCGACAGTCCAGTTCCAATGTCCCGGATCCCATTAACCCGCCACCCAAACAACCTGACCCGCTGCAAACCTATCCGTGGGTCTGTGACCAGGTTAAGGTCCCGGGTGTTGCAAAAGACAACTCTGGTGGGCACAGCAGGTGCAACTATTTACAATACACAAGTCTGTGTTGGTCTCAACCAGTCCCACAGCCATGGTCCATATTTACTATAAACATTGGTGCATAAATGTAACGATGTCCTTGCACCGGGGTACACACTATAAAAATCTTCTCGCTAATCAGGTAACTTTTCTCTGTTCATTCAAACCCTGTTGATTAAACACCTATCTTCTAACATTTTCTCTATATGAAAAATATCAAACTTTCAAAAATAATAAAGGAAACACAGATGCCTAACAACATACAGTTACATATTACAGGTACCATCAACATTCTTCCCTGTACCTCCGTGGAGGCTGACCAAAGTTAACCCGGGTCGACCTTCTCAATTCCAGACCCTCATCCCCCTCTTGTAACATGGCAACATTGTCTACAGGTCCCTCACCCTCAACGCTAGGTGTAGCTGGTAGGACTCTACGTGTGCGTGGCAAGGGGACAGGTGCTACTCTCAGTGCTGGAGTGGGTGCAGTGTCACTAAGCCTTTCCTGTTCTGGTTCTTCCACAGGTTGTGGGAATGTTAACACAGGGACTATTACTGCTCCATTCTGCATAGGCCAATCCTCCAGAAAGTCACCTAGAATGGTACAGATCATTCTCTTCTCTCCTTCCACCACTTGAGGTTGGGGCTGAGGCTCATCTGCTACTCGTAAGGGCTTTGCACATTTTTTTAGATGGTCTCTAGAGACAGTAGCAGTGGTCCTTCACTGATCCTTGCTGATTAGGCAGGTCTTCTGGTTGTCGAAGTTGGATGGTTGTACCACATATGGCTCCTTTTCCCATTGATCATCCAATTTGTGCAGCTTTCTCTTCCTTTTCAGCACAATCTCGTCGGGGGAGAAGGGGGTTGCCTTTGCCTGCTTGTTAAAGTTCCTCTCTTGACGTTATCTGGTTTGCTTCAAACTCTCTTGAATGCACTTCTGAATCTGTTTATACTGGATCTGAAGGAGTCCCAATCTTCTCCAGGTAAGTAGGCTTCGAACAACTCGACCTCCATCTTTAAGTCCACTGGGAGTCTTCCAGGTCTAGCTCTCATCAGGTAGGCCGGGGTGTATTTGGTGGATCCCACCGGAATGTTATAGATGTCCACAAGGTCTGGTAGCTTTTCAGGCCACTGGTTGTGCTCTTCAAGAGATTGCAGCAGATTGATCACTATATGGTTCATCTTTTCGCACATCCCATTCGTCTGTGCGTGATAGGGGGTGGTGCGTATCTTCTTGCACCCGTACAGATTACAGAACTGGAAGACTTCAGCCTCAAATGCTGGACCTTGATCAGTAAGGACTCGATCGGGGTACCCATGCGGCCCACAAAAGTGCGCTTGGCACGCCTTTGCCGCTGTGCTGGCAGTCAGATCTTTAACAGGTACCACCACCAGGAATCGAGAGTAAGCCTGCTTTACAGCTTTCAATTCTGCATACGATATCTTATACTATGTGAGACGCCCCCATTATATGTGCGACACATTCAATTTGTTGACCGCGTCGCACAAACGATTATTTGCCGTCACACGTACTTACCCTTCCATACGACCTCGATGAGGACGGCAAACATCCACTTCCTGGAGTGGGAGGGACGTTCGGCGTCACAGCGACGTCACACGGCAGCCGGCCAATAGAAGCGGAGGGGTGGAGATGAGCGGGACGTAAACATCCCGCCAACCTCCTTCCTTCCGCATAGCCGGCGGGAGCCGCGGGACGCAGGTAAGATCTGTTCATCGTTCCCGGGGTGTCACACACGGCGATGTGTGCTGCCTCGGGAACATTGGACAATCCGATGTTCAATTTTTAGGTTTTGAACGACGTGTATGCGATGAACAGTTTTACGTTCAACCACAACCGCACGTAGCTGTCACATGCTACAACAACACTAAGTATGCCGGATGTGCATCACTTATGACGTGACCCCGCCAACACATCGTTAGATTTGTTGTAGCGTGTCAAGCCCGCTTAATGGTCGACTATCGTGAGCGCGTACGTGTACCCACTCCTGCTGGGAGTCAACTTGACATGATCCAGGGCCACAATCTCCAGGGGCTGTTTGGTGACAATCGGCTGAAGTGGTGCTTGCTGACTGGTGCCATCCTGCCTTCTCAAGGCACAGGGACCGCAATTCCTACACCAGGCTTCTATGGAGTCTCTCATCCCTATCCAGTAGAAGCGACTTCTCAGCAACATCTCCAGCTTCTTCCACCCAAAGTGCCCGGCTCCATCATGGTACGCTTCCAACACCACTGGAACATACGCCCGAGGTATCACGGTCTGGCAGATCCTCTCATGTGTTTTGAGATTGGTTAGGCTTCTGCACAGTTTGGAGATAGAGCCGACTCCTGTCCTGTCACAGTTTTCTGGCTTCCTCCGGGGTGCCTGGCTCAAGACAAGCACCAGCTCTGGCCAGTAATGCTTTAACTAATCTGATTGCAAGGTCCCTATCTTGGGCTTCTTGCCAACCGTGATGAGGCAATGGATCACAGGTCATTTCTTGTTGATGGGTACACTCCCAGGGAGTGGGTTAATGGAACGCAGGCAATTCAATTTCCTCCAGGTCATCTTCGTCCCTCTCGTCGTCAAACAGATGAGGCATCCTAGACAGTGCATCAGCGTTAGTGTTCTTGCGACCAGCCCTGTATTTTATGATAAAATCATAATTCGCCAACCTTGCAACCCAGCGCTGTTCCAAGGCTCCCAACTTCGCCGTATCCAGGTGAGTCAACGGGTTATTGTCTGTGTACACAGTAAATTTGGCGGCAGCAAGGTAGTGCTTAAACCTTTCCGTCACAGCCCATACAAGTGCCAGGAACTCCAGCTTGAAAGAATTATAGTGTTCTGGGTTCCTCTCTGTGGGCCTTAGCTTCCGGCTAGCATAGGCTATCACCTTCTCCTTGCCCTTCTGTACCTGTGACAGGATGACTCCGAGCCCCACATTAATGGCATCCATATACAGTATAAACGGAAGGAATTTTCTTGTTCCTTACCCCATTTGAACAGAAGGCCTGAGGACTTGCCATGCACGAGTTGTCCCACCAGAAGGTCTTGCAAGGGGGCCACCATCTGCGTGTACCCCTTGACAAACCTCCGATAGTACCCCATCAGACCCAGGAACTGTCACACCTTTCTGACGGTGTTGGGCCTTGGCCAGTTCTGGATAGCTGTGATTTTCTCTGGATCTGGTGCCACACCTTCAGCACTGACCACATGCCCCAAGTACTGTAACTTCGGCTTCAGCAGGTGGCACTTGGATGGCTTGAGCTTTATCCCATACTTCGACAGTGCCTCGAACACCTCTGACAGGTGTTCCAGGTGCACCTCGTACGTCTTGGAGTATACGTTTGTAACGGGGGCAGGGGGCGCCTCAGTGGGTGTAGTCGCGGTCTCCCGCCCAGGGGGCGGCAGGCTGACCCCCGGCCCGGCCGTCACTGTTAAAACGGAGGTGTTGTTTGTGGGGCAGAGTGTAGGTGGCAGGGACGCTTCCATGTGGGCAATTTTCTTCTCGGTGACACCTTTTCCTCTCGGCTCACAGGCCTCTTCACCACTCCCAGTAAAGAGCCACAGACAGGCAGTTGATGAACCAAGAAACATTTTATTGAACACAGCTTCCACTCTTCTTTACACCTTTCAGCATCAAGTCACTTTGGTTTACAGGTTAAACTTCTTGCTGACGGTTTCCTCTTTCCCCGGTAACTTTCCCTCACCTGCAGGGGACATGCGTTAACCCCCTAGTAGCTGCACACTGAACCCTGTTTCACTGTAGGGCAGATCTAGCACAAACTACCGGCTCCGGATAAGTTCTCACCTCTCCACTTCTTTGCGGGGGAACTGCTTCACTTGTTTTCTACGGGCGTTCCCATTTACCTTCACTTCTTTGTCAGGGCACTACCCTTCGCCTGCAGGGGCCACTTGTTATCCCCCTGATAGCTGCACTGCACTGTAGTACACACTACCGGCTTTGGGACTAGTCTTGACTCTTCCACTTCTTCTGCCACTGCAGCACCACTTCCACACTCTGCCCCATCACCTCAGACTTCTTTCTCCAGTCACATCTCACTGCACACTACTCTGCATTCAGAGCCCTTCCTTCCCCACCTAGGCTGCCCTGCCCCTTCATTCCCTGCCACTGTTACCAGGGGAACCACTGCTCTACACTGGCACCTAGTGGGGAAACAGTTTATGACAGGTAACATTTTACCATTAACATTTACAATTTGCCACCATACTACTGTGGCGTCTTCAGGGGGGGAAAAACCACTCCTTCACTACCAGGGGTCCGACTACCCCTTACATTCCTCCCCTCTTTAACCTCAGCCTCCTGGAGAGGTTCGTACCTGCAAAACAACACATGTAGGAAAACACACAGACTGGCACACAAGTTTGGTGCCCGGAGTCCCTCCAGGGAAGCTCCCGGTCTTAGTCGCACATCTGCCCGGAGGCCCTCCTCAGGCGCTCCCGGTCTTAGCTGACCTTCTGCCCGGAGGCTATTTCCAAGCGCTCCCGGTCTTTGGGTGGGCAGAAAACAACAAGACAACAAGATTCCTTCTTAACAGTCACGGAAGGAGTCCACGCACAGTTCTGCATTAAGCTCCTCCCGGGTTCAGTACTTTTAACGTTACTGTAACTGGAAACATTCACCGGCTTTCAACAGTACCGGTTTTCAACGGCAAACAAATCAGTCTCTTCCGGACGATTACCTCTGGTTCTGGGATATCTTGCCAGTACGGGGCCTTAACTCCTGAGGGGGGCAGAGGGCCTACCTTAACAGACGCGGGCGCCTCCGGAATCTGTACGGATGCTCCTGGTGGCCCGCTCCCCAGAGTCAGCCGGGACTTGTAGGTGGCCCGGACTTCCTTCGTCGTTTCCCCGGTAACGGCATCCCATGAGGTAAACCACGTGACCCTCGCTGGTTTCTCCGAGACTCCAGTCACGGCCGGTATCATGCTTGCCGGCAACGTGATGGTGGGTAACTCTCCCACCGAGCTCTCCATCGGACGTTCTCTTCTGCGTCCTATGGACACCAGCGCGCCCGCTACGGCTTGCTTGTCTGTCCTGGCCTCCATTCTGTTTAGCGCAGGTAACTGGAACTGTTGCTTCTGCTGCTGGGATTGCAATGACGCCGGGGAGGGTGGAGGCGGTTCTTCTTTTCCCGCTTTTGCACACACTCCGCCCCCGGCTTCACCCACCAGGTCTGCATAGCGTTGGCGACGCCTTTTCTTTCTTGCGGCGCCGCCCACGTCTCTAGACCTCTGCAGCTTCTTGGTGCAGGTACCTCCCCCTCTTTGGGCGGTGCACTCCAGGCTTCTTCCTCCCAGGCCAGCCCAGTGCTTTTCGTTTGGCGCCAACTTTTCGCGCCTCTGCTGAGTCCATGAGGACGGCCGCCATCTTGCCGCCCTCTTGTGGCCTGTTCAGCACGTCAGGCACCACTTGATCTTCCTCACAGTCTCTGGTCAGGGTTTCTTGCATGCAGGCTTGATCCTGCCGACTACGCCAGTTTGTAACGGGGGCAGGGGGCGCCTCAGGGGGTGTAGTCGCGGTCTCCCGCCTAGGGGGCGGCAGGCTGACCCCCGGCCCGGCCGTCACTGTTAAAACAGGGGTGTTGTTTGTGGGGCAGAGTGTAGGTGGCAGGGACACATCCATGTGGGCCATTTGCTTCTCGGTGACACCTTTTTCTCTCGGCTCACCGGCCTCTTCACCACTCCCAGTAAAGAGCCACAGACAGGCAGTTGATGAACCAAGAAACATTTTATTGAACACAACTTCCACTCTTCTTTACACCTTTCAGCATCAAGTCACTTTGGTTTACAGGTTAAACTTCTTGCTGACGGTTTCCTCTTTCCCCGGTAACTTTCCCTCGCCTGCAGGGGACATACGTTAACCCCCTAGTAGCTGCACACTGAACCCTGTTTCACTGTAGGGCAGATCTAGCACAGACTACCGGCTCCGGATAAGTTCTCACCTCTCCACTTCTTTGCCGGGGAACTGCTTCACTTGTTTTCTACGGGCGTTCCCATTTACCTTCACTTCTTTGTCAGGGCACTACCCTTCGCCTGCAGGGGCCACTTGTTATCCCCCTGATAGCTGCACTGCACTGTAGTACACACTACCGGCTTTGGGACTAGTCTTGACTCTTCCACTTCTTCTGCCACTGCAGCACTTCCACACTCTGCCCCGTCACCTCAGACTTCTTTCTCCAGTCACATCTCACTGCACACTGCACTCTGCATTCAGAACCCTTCCTTCCCCACCTAGGCTGCCCTGCCCCTTCCTTCCCTGCCACTGTTACGAGGGGAACCACTGCTCTACACTGGCACCTAGTGGGGAAACAGTTTATGACAGGTAACATTTTACCATCAACATTTACAATTTGCCACCATACTAATGTGGCGTCTTCAGGGGGGGGAAACCGCTCCTTCACTACCAGGGGTCCGACTACCCCTTACACAATGACGTCGTTCAGATACAGCAAGACCATCTCGAAGTTCCAGTGGCCCAAGCAGCACTCCATGAGCCTCTGGAACGTCCCCGATGCGTTGCACAGCCCGAATGGCATGCTATTGAATTCGCACAATCCCATCGGGGTAGCGAACGCGGTTTTCTCCTGCTCTTCCTCGGCAACAGCCACTGCCAGTGTCCGCTAGTGAGATCAAGGGTAGAGAAATAAGTAGCAGATTTCAGGGCAACCAACGATTCCTCAATGCGGGGCAAGGGGCAGACATCTTTGTGCGTGATCGTATTAATTTTACGGTAGTCTACACACATCCTCATGGTACCATCCTTCTTCTTTACGAGTACCAGAGGGGCGGCCCAGGGACTGCAACTGTCACGGATTACCCCAGCCTCCTTCATGCTCCTGAGCATATCTTTGGCACATTGATAATGGGCAGGTGGTATGGGCTTATACTCTCTTTGATAGGTGGGTGAGTGCCTGTGGGTATGTGATGTTGTGTGACGCCCTGGCCTATTAGATCATCACAGGGTATTGTGCAATCTGCCCTTCTGTACAATATCCACCCCCTCCTTGGTTACGCGTCCCCAACTATGGTGTTGCCATCATCAGCTAATCAAAATCCTAGGTACACTCTGCACCACACCCACCAGACACACCAGTGGAAGGCCTGAGTGGAATAGGATCGCCCACGTGGGGGGTTGGTTAAGGGGAGGTCAGGAGTGTCAGGAGTCAGTCAGTGAGAGAGAGTTAGAGAAAGGGAGAGTGAAGTGTTAGAAGTAAAGGAGAGAGGAGGTCAGGAGCAGGGCTCCTTGAAGTAACTAGGTGGCAGACGGTGGTCTGGGCCTAGTAGGAGCTGGATCCCTGGTCACAGGGAATCGTGATAAGGGTCACGGAACTGTCGAGGAGGACAGCCGGCAGCCTTGTACCATCCCGGGGTGGGACCAGGGCACGATGGGGTACGTGGACCCTAGGTCAGGGAGTAGCTTCAGGCAACCTGACAATTTACCCGATGAGAATGGAGCCTTCAAGATCCGCTCTCCACCCGCTCTACAAAACGGGGTATTAGCGCAACGAGAGGGATAGGACTTTCCACAAAAACGGTCCAGAAAATCCCAAGCGTGAACCCTGAGAGCAAGCTCCCTCAGTTAGCCACAGTGGGGAGCGGGACCCGACTAGTTTCATGCTACCGGGGCCAACCAAGAAGTGAACTAAGTGCCAAAGAAAAGGTCACAGATCATCAAGCAACACCATCGGGGACGGGACCTGAACTAGCTCCCCCTCAGCGGCAGGGGTGTCCAGAACTTTGGTTTACCAAGTTGTCGGTGTCAGCTTTATGGACTGAGTGTGTACGCAAGTGACCCCTTCACTCCCAACAGCACTTCCCTACTACACCGCCGAGGCCCGGGGCATTCCCTCTACCTGTGGAGGGGTTAAAACATCTAGCTGCCCACTCCATCACCCCCGGGTACTCCCAGCTGCAGCGGTGGTACTCCACCTTACCACACACCACGGGTGGCATCACAAACTTTAAATACACTATCCCCTGTAAATACCCCCTTTGAGTGGCCGCACGACCCCCGGGTCCAGAGACCCCTCGAGCCACTGCGTATCCGGATCCGAGCAGCCCGGCTGCTGACGCGGGAGCGGCACAGTTGTACCCCTTTTATCCACCCAAAATCCAGACAATGTTTACTAAAGACCTGCTCATACTCTTGGACAACCCTATAGACCCCTTGTGTATGATGTGCAGGTGTAGAGTCGGTGCCCACGTGTAGTTCCTGACACCACTTCTCTAACGGTCCGTGGGAACTGTCACCAGGGGACTGATCGGACTGACCTGGAGGACCTGTTGCATGTATGGCATCTGCATTTGTCGCGGGCGGAGGAGGGGACGCTGCGCTCACCCACTGCTCGGGTCCGGCTGCTGCTGCTGCTGCTCGGTGGTGGCTCGAGTGGTGGGCCGGATCCCGGGGACTCGAGCGGCATTCCTCGCCCGTGAGTGAAAGGGGGTGGTTTGGGTTTAGAGATATTGTCCGTAACGCCACCCACGGTTGTGGTGAGATTGGTGACACCACCGCTGCTCTGGACAAGGATCCCGGGAGCGATGACAGGGAGCAGCTTGGATATTGGTTCTCCCCTCCGTGGGTAGGGGGGTTGGTTGTCCCGGGGCCCGGTGATGGGGTAGGGATGGATGGCAGGCGGGTTACGGGGCCTGGTGAGGTGCAGGGTCGCGGGGGCAGCGCTGTGCCGCACGGCACGGTGGTACTCTTTCAGCCAGTAATTCACACGGAGTCTCTGGTCAAACAAACGGCTGGATGGACGGGTCCCACAGGCGGCTGCGGTAGTTCTCCCAGTAGGTTGATGGTGACTACCTTTCCCTGCATCTGTGTTGTGTTTACGGTTCCAATGGCTTCCCACTGGTAACCCGCTCCCCAGCTTGGATGGATGCTGAAGGAGCCCCTTTTGCCCGCAGGCTCTGGCCCTGGGAACTGTAGCCTTGGCGGTGACTGTGTTTCCCTCTACGGTGTGAGCTGTTGCCTTCAATCGGGTCTTGACTGCTGGGAAACTCCGGAGGTTCCCTTCGATAACGGATTTGACCAGTTTTACAGCGACTCCTAGCCTGGTCGGGGTCCGTAAGCCCTGCCGGATGGTGCTGGCTTCTCTTTGCTCTCCGATCCAGTACCGCCGGGCCACCGCCCGTCCACAGTCCTTACGGTTTGCTCCAATTAGCCTCTCCTGCAGACGGTCACCACCGTCTGCCAACCTTGCTGTTCCGTCCGGGCCACACACCCGGACGCCTTCAGACTGCTCCTCTACCACTTTACTTCCTCACTCCTCAACTTCAAAACTGATCTGCCTCCTTTTCCCGCCTCCAGGACTGCGAACTTCTCAGTGGGCGGGACCAACCGCCTGGCCCACCCCCTGGTGTGGACATCAGTCCCTGGAGGAAGGCAACAAGGATTTTGTGTTTGGCTTCGGTGTGCCTAGCCGGGGTGTGGGGTGTGTTGGTGTAGTACCTGTGACGACCTGGCTTGTCCAGGGCGCCACATTCCTCCTTAGTAAAATGCAGACCGTCCGCGGGCTGCCCGTCCATCACTGGTTTTATTTTTCACGAACTGAAAAAAGATATAAAACGGTAAAACATGTAAAACAAGCATTTTTCAATCTTCCCACATCGGGAGGCACATTTCTTAAACGTTACCAAACATTTTTAATAAATAACGGTTACGGCTTCCGCTCTTCTCCCACCCAAGCAACCTGGCCTTGATGCTGCCCCTAAGCAAATGGGCAGCACCCCTTGACCCCAGTCCATTACCAGGCTGCCCGAGCGGGTTCTGTCCCTTTCAGGGGACCCACGTCCATGGGGAACCCCTGAACCTCCCGGAGGATCGCCATCGGTTACGGTAGTGGCGGGCCTGGGCCATCACTTTCCTTTAGGCCCATCCTCCAAATCAGCCTCTCCGGAGGCGGTAACGGTATCAAGCCAACATTTTTATCTACATTCCACAAGTTTGTGGTTGCCCTGCAAGTTCTCGGGCTTGTCCGTAGCAGTTTCTACGCATGGTTACAGACAGTCCCCACGGGGACAACAGTTGTCAGCAACGGCCGGTTTAATCACGGTTGTAAATCAGGTAAACTTTCCTTCGGTTGATTATTATTATTATTATTATTATTATTATTTATTTATAGAGCACCATTAATTCCATGGTGCTGTACATGAGAAGGGGGTTACATACAAAATACGTATACAAGTTACAGTAGACAGACTAGTACAGAGGGAAGAGGGCCCTACCCTTGCGGGCTTACATTCTATAGGATTATGGGGAGGAGACAATAGGTGGGGTGTAGGTCAGGCGGCAGCTCCGCATCTTGTCATTCAAAACTTTCTAAACTGTACTGGTGGTCCCAACGGGGACAACTTGCAGCGGAGCTCCGCTGCCATCACTGCTCGCTTTCCTCATCCTCAGCCGGCCCCGGGTGGAGGAACACGGGAACCAGCCCTTCCAGCGCATAGCAGGCGCGACGAGGAAGGGCCGCAGGGTACCCGTTATTTCCGCTCCGGGGGATGTAAGTGGCCTCCATGTCACACAGGACAACGACCCCTTCGTCCTCCTCCGAAACAGGCTCTGTGTCCGGTCCGGAGTCGCTATCATCCGTCCCTGCTCCAGGCGGGTCGCCGCCAGCTGCCGCAGCCTCCGGGCTCGCCACTCTCTCGGCCACTGCTACGATGGGGTGTACGCCAGACGGACCAGAAGCAGCGCGGTGCATGGGCAGGGAAGACGGAGGCGGCATGGGGGCCAGGGGTAGACCGGGTCACTCAGCTGCAACGGCCGGTCCCTCGGGGACACAGGGGCGTGGGCCACTCACCAGCTCCTCCATCATGGCCTCCATTCCATACACCCGGGCGACCGCAGCTACCTCCTCCACCTCCACGGTCCACTGCTCCATCAGCATACATATCTGACTCCGGTAGCGTCGGCAGATCCCTGCTGTTCGGGCCCTGAGCCACGCCGCCGTCCCGGGCACCGGCTCTGTAGCCTCGGCGTAGCTGGGTGGAGCAGACATACTTTCCAGGAATTAGCAGATCGCAGAGTCCCGGCGTCCCTGCTTCTATAGCCGCGGGCTACATGCGGCCAGACACCATCCGTCCCCCTTAGTTTTTTTCCGGCTCCTCCTCTACAGGGGCGGGGTTTTTATTTTAGCGCCTCCACTGCTCGAGGAGACGCTCGAGCGAGGACTTTTCGCGCCCAAAATGGCGGCTTCTCCAAATTTTCGGCCGGACACCTCCGGCGGTCACAAGACGCACCTCTACCAGACGGCAGAGCGGTAAGATCCTGTTCGTGACGCCAAGTTGTCGCGGGGGGAGGAGGGGACGCTGCGCTCACCCACTGCTCGGGTCCGGCTGCTGCTGCTCGGTGGTGGCTCGAGCGGTGGGCCGGATCCCGGGGACTCGAGCGGCGTTCCTCGCCCGTGAGTGAAAGGGGGTGGTTTGGGTTTAGAGATATTGTCCGTGACGCCACCCACGGTTGTGGTGAGATTGGTGACACCACCACTGCTCTGGACGGGGATCCCGGGAGCGATGACAGGGAGCAGCTTGGATGTTGGTTCTCCCCTCCGTGGGTAGGGGGTTGGTTGTCCCGGGGCCCGGTGAGGGAGGTAGGGATGGATGGCAGGCGGGTTACGGGGCCTGGTGAGGTGCAGGGTCGCGGGGCCAGCGCTGTGCCGCACGGCACGGTGATACTCATTCAGCCAGTAATTCACACGGAGTCTCTGGTCAAACAAACGGCTGGATGGACGGGTCCCAAAGGCGGCTGCGGTAGTTCTCCCGGTAGGTTGATGGTGACTGCCTTTCCCTGCACCTATGTTGTGTTTACGGTTCCAATGGCTTCCCACCGGTAACCCGCTCCCCAGCTTGGATGGATGCTGAAGGAGCCCCTTTTGCCCGCAGGCTCTGGCCCTGGGAACTGTAGCCTTGGCGGTGACTGTGTTTCCCTCTACGGTGTGAGCTGTTGCCTTTAATCAGGTCTTGACTGCTGGGAAACCCCGGAGGTTCCCTTCGCTAACGGATTTGACCAGTTTTACAGCGACTCCTAGCCTGGTCGGGGTCCGTAAGCCCTGCCGGATGGTGCTGGCTTCTCTTTGCTCTCCGATCCGGTACCGCCGGGCCACCGCCCGTCCATGGTCCTTACGGTTTGCTCCAATTAGCCTCTCCTGCAGACGGTCACCACCATCTGCCAACCTTGCTGTTCCGTCCGGGCCACACACCCGGACGCCTTCAGACTGCTCCTCTACCACTTTACTTCCTCACTCCTCAACTTCAAAACTGATCTACCTCCTTTTCCCGCCTCCAGGACTGTGAACTCCTCGGTGGGCGGGACCAACCGCCTGGCCCACCCCCTGGTGTGGACATCAGCCCCTGGAGGAAGGCAACAAGGATTTTGTGTTTGGCTTCGGTGTGCCTAGCCGGGGTGTGGGGTGTGTTGGTGTAGTACCTGTGACGACCTGGCTTGTCCAGGGCGCCACACATTGACTACGAACAGCTTGGCTATGGTGGCGTATCTGGGTAATGTGATCTCCTCTTCCCCACAGTTAAACACTCGCACAGGCAGTCTCTCCTCCTGGATGTCGACCACCCCTCTGGCCGTGAACACGGTGGGCCAATGCTCTGAGGGTAGGGGCTCCACCACTGCCTGGTAATCCTGTCCACGGGAGCCTGCAGCTGCCCTGCACCTGTACCGCCCCGCGGGCTCGGCTGCGAGTGGTGGCTCAAGCCTCTCACGGACCCGGGGGTCACGTCGCTCTGCAAGGGAGTTGGCGCTACACGTGGGGATTTGGGTGTTTGGTTTGAAATGATAGTTCGTGACGCCACCCACGGGTTGTGGCGATTGTGGACACCACCGCTGCGGTGAAGGTATGGGGACCCCCGGGAGCGGTGTAGTAGCGCAGCTAGGTGTTGACCCCTCCGTGGGTAGGGGATGATGGTCCCGGGGTCCAGCGGGCCCGGGTGCAGGGTGTAGCAATACGGTGCAGTGCGGCGCGGTGCCGGATGGCACTGGTGTACTCACTCTGACACAAGACACTGGAGTCACTGGTAAACCAAATGGAGTGATGAACGGGGCCCGCAGCCGGCTGCAGCTTTTCCCAGGATAGGTTGATGGTGACCGCTTTTTTCCTGCACCTCTGTGTGTGAATCTTGACTCCTGTGCCTGAGCACTGGTAGCCCGCTCCCAGACGTATATCTGTCGTAGGAGCCCGTTTGCCCATAGACGCTGGCCCTTTGGATCTCTTGCTCTTGGTGGTGGCACTTATCCGGAATGATTGGGCTGTTGCCTTCAATCGGGACTTAGGTGGGAATGAACCCCTGAGGTTCAGACCGCAATCAGTTAATTTGACTATGGTGGTGGCTGCTAGCCTAGTTCGGGGTCTGAGTACTCTGCCTGGTGCTCCGGTATCCAGTTGGCTCCCCGGTTCGGTTCCGGCGGGCCACTACCCTGTCCTGGTCCCTTACGGTTCCACCGGTTGTCTTCCCGGTCTCCTGCAGGCGGCCACTACCGTCTGCCTCCTTTCCAATGGTGATTGGGCTCCGACCCAGCCACCGGGTAGTCTCTGGGCAGCCTGGACACAGGACTGCCCATGAACTTGTCTGCTCTCACTCCAACCTCAACTCTCTCCTTTCTCAGCTCGACTCCCCACTGTTTTCCCGCCTCCAGGCCTGTGAACTCCTCGGTGGGTGGAGCCAACCACCTGGCTCCACCCCCCTGGTGTGGACATCAAACCTGGAGGGTGGTGCCAAGGCTTTAAGTTTGACTGATGTTACCTAACTGGGAAGGGGTGTGTAGTGTTGTTGTTTCTACCTGGGACGTCCTGGATAGTCCAGGGCGTCACACACCATATCAGTATTTCACTTCGTGGGGGCACTATAAGAGGGGCCACATCCATGACCTGTACACCACCTATCTTACCCCCAGAGAGATTCACCTGTTGCCGCTGCAGGAGGGCTCGGATCTCACGTTGCAGGGCTCTCTGCCGCCTTCTCCTGCAGTCTCAGACAGCTGCTGTTGAAGCAAAAACACTTCTCCCATACAATTCTCAATGGCATTTGTGCCTAAAATGATCTTAGGGTTCTGATCACTAGGGTCATTCTGTACCACTATGAGGCCTTGCCTCATCAACTCTACCCGGCCCACCCTAATGGTCACCTCCTTGAACCCGATTTGAGTCACTGGTAACCCGTTGACGGCGTAGATGGTAAGGCTGTCATCTGGCGGGGTGAGTTCATCGTCAAGCCAAAATTTCTTATAGAGTACATAGGGAATAGTCGTTACCTGGGAGCCGGTATCAAGGAGTGCAGAGGTCGGGATCCCATCCAGGGTGATGGAAACGATGGGCCGTCCCTCTACATACCGCTCTCTCCAGTCTGCTGGGCCTGAGAGTTTATTCCTGGGGATTGGCCCTTGGCCCTAGGGGTTGCCCGTTTAAAGGACAGCTCCTAGCGTATTGGCGAGACTTGTTACACTTATAACAAACAGGTGGTCCATACCGGTCACTGCTCCGTCCTTTATACGCCGGGGTCCGCTTCCTCATCCAGGGGACGTCCTCTGGCCAGTCGGCCAGTTGGATCTCTCTCGTCGGGATGGCCTTTAATTTGAGTTGCATTGCCTCCAAGATCCTTGCGACGTCGTTACTTAGCTGCTGTACCTGTGAAGACAAATCGCTGATTCCGGCTACAGGCACTACTGGGGGAGTTGGCTCTGGCAGTGCCAGAGCAGGGGGCTTCACCTGTAGCGGGGATGTACCAGCTTGCCAGGACGGGAGTGGAGAGTCAGGAGCTTCCGGGGGCTGCAGGTCTTTGATTGCCCGCTCCTTCAAGGTAGCAAAGTCCAAGGCAGGATGTTCCAGGGCCCACAGCCGGAGCTGCTTACGGTCCTCCACTGATCCCAGGCCCTGGAGGAACTGCTTTACAAGCATCTTGTTCCTCTCTGGCTCTCCAATATTGTTGGTCAGTCTCAGGGTCCGCAGCACAGCTTGTAACTTTAAGGCGTAATCCCTAATGCTGTCTTGGGGCCGTTTTTGCAGTTGTAGAACCTCATCCTCAGGTCCGCTTCAGTGCGGGTCTCAAACGCAGCTCCCAGTCTCTTAAAAATGGCGGGTACCGAGACCCGATCCTCCTCAGGCCATGTCTCTACTTCCAATTCGGCAGCGCCGGTCAGCTGCCCGAGCACTACAGACGCCCGCTGCCGTCCGGTCAGAGCGTACATACCGAGGACGTTACATCCCTGCAACACATCTGGTTGGCCATCATACTGTGGGAGCCAGGCGTTGCCAGGCACATAGGGCAGGGTTATCGGCATTATGGGCGCAATCGCCGCGGGTCCCAGTGCTGCCGCTCCTGCGGCCCGAGCACTGCCGTTACCCTGGTCGGGTGGAGGCAGTGCCGCCACTCTTCCATCGTCTGGCGCAGACATTCTCGCTCTCCCCCTCGGTTTTCACTCAGCACTCTCTTCGATGCTGTGGCCCTCTGGGAACTTCCGGTTCCGGCTCACTCTCAGGATGAAGGGCGAGGCTTCAGCTTTGCGCATTTTTGTGGAGAAGACGGCGTTTTGGCGCCGGAAGATGGCGGAATTGTCGGAAAACAGGATTTTGACTTGCGGTTTCAACTTCTAAGGCGCACGTCACCCAGGTAAATGGGTCCTGCTCATATCCTGTTCGTGACGCCAGGAATTTGAGGTGTGCCGTTCCCATGCCAGCAGCCGAGCTACTCGGATCCGGGTGCTCGGTGGCTCGAGGGGTATCCAGACCCGGGGGCCGTACGGTCACTCAAATGAAGGGGGTATTTACAGGGGATTGTGTTAATGTTTGTGACGCCACCCGTGGTATATGGTAATTTGGAGTACCACCGCTGCAGTTGGGGGTACCCGGGGTGATGGAGTGAGGCAGCCAGGTGTTGTGACCCTCCACGGGTAGGGGGAATGCCCCGGGGCTCGGTGATGGTGACGGGGACGTGCCGTTGGGTGCAAAGGGGTCACTTGCATACTCACTCAGTCCATTAAGCTGACACCGACAACTGGATAAACCAAAGTTCTGGACACCGCTGCCGCTGAGGGGAGCTGGTTCGGGTCCTTTCCCCAATGGTGCTGCCTGGTGATCCGTGACCTTCCTCCTGGCACTTAGTTACTTCTCTGTTGGTCCCGGTAGTGTGAAACCTGCCAGGTCCCGTTCCCCACTATGGCTAAGTGTGGGAGCTTGCTCTCAGGGTTCACGCTTGGGATTTTCTGGACCGTTTTGGTGGAAAGTCCTATCCCCCTCGTTGCGCTTGTACCCCAATTCTGGAGCTGGTGGAGAGCGGATCTTGAAGGCTCCATTCTCATCGGGTAAATTGTCAGGTTGCCTGAAGCTATTCCCTGACCTAGGGTCCGTGTACCCCATTGTGCCCTGGTCCCACTCAAGGATGGTGCAAGGCCGCCAGCTGTCCTCCTTGACAGGTCCGTGCCCCTTGCCACGATCCCCTGCGACTGGGGGTCCAGCTTCTCTAGGCCCAGACCAACGTCTGCCACTTAGATAGCTTCCTAGAAGACCAGCACCTGACCTCCTCTCTCCTTCACTTCCAACACACTTCTGTCTACTCCTGACCTCTCCTTACCAACCCCCCAAGTGGGTGACCATATTCCACTCAGGCTGTCCACTGGTGTGTCTGGTGGGTGTGGTGCAGAGTGTACCTAGGACTTTAATTAGCTTATGTAGGCAACACCATGTAGTTGGGGATCCACAACCAAGAAGGAGGTGGATATTGCACGGGAGGGCAGATTGCACAATACCCTGTGACGACCTGATAGTCCAGGGGTGTCACATATCTCCACTTACTGCGCTCCCCCTGGCCCCCGCACGCTTAGGCCGGTTTCACACATCCGGCTTTTTGCCGTGTTGCCGGATGCGGCGCTCTCCCGTACAGTTAATACAGTACAATGACAGCGCTGTAACTTCCGGGTCACATGCGCCGGTCACATGACAGCATGTGACCGGCGCTTGTTGCGCTGTCACTGTACTGTATTAACTGTACGGGAGAGCGCCGCATCCGGCAAAACGGCAAAAAGCCGGATGTGTGAAACCGGCCTTACTGCGCTCCCCCTGGCCCCCGCACGCTTACTGCGCTCCCCCTGGCCCCCGCACGCTTACTGCGCTCCCCCGGCCCCCGCACGCTTACTGCGCTCTCCCGGCCCCCGCACGCTTACTGCGCTCTCCCGGCCCCCGCACGCTTACTGCGCTCCCCCGGCCCCCGCACGCTTACTGCGTTCCCCCGGCCCCCGCACGCTTACTGCGCTCTCCCGGCCCCCTCACGCTTACTGTGCTCTCCCGGCCCCTTCACGCTTACTGCGCTCCCCCGGTCCACCGCACGCTTACTGCGCTCCCCCGTCCCCCGTCCCCCGCACGCTTACTGCGCTCCCCCGGCTCCCGCACACTTACAGCGCTCCCCCGGCCCCCGCAAACTTACAGCGCTCCCCCGGCCTCCCCCCCGCAAACTTACAGCGCTCCCCCGGCCCCCCCCGCACACTTACAGCGCTCCCCCGGCCCCCCCGCACACTTACAGCGCTCCCTTGGCCCCCGCACACTTACAGCGCTCCCCTGGCCCCCGCACACTTACAGCGCTCCCCTGGCCCCCGCACACTTACAGCGCTCCCCTGGCCCCCGCACACTTACAGCGCTCTCCTGGCCCCCGCACACTTACAGCGCTCTCCTGGCTCCCGTACACTTACAGCGCTCTCCTGGCCCCCGCACACTTACAGCGCTCTCCTGGCCCCCGCACACTTACAGCGCTCCCCTGGCCCCCGCACACTTACTGCGCTCCCCTGGCCCCCGCACACTTACTGTGCTCCCCTGGCCCCCGCACATTTACTGTGCTCCCCTGGCCCCCGCACACTTACTGTGCTCCCCTGGCCCCCGCACACTTACTGTGCTCCCCTGGCCCCCGCACACTTACTGTGCTCCCCTGGCCCCCGCACACTTACAGCGCTCCCCTGGCCCCCGCACACTTACCCGAGTTTTTTTCCCATACAATTTATGTAAATTAACTTAAATTAAAAATTTTTTTTTTAAAAAAATTAAAAATTAACTATGGCTGTGTGCACACGCAGAGTTTTTTATGCATTTTTTGGTGCAGTTTTTGTCCAGATTTGCAGTCTATTCCTATCCCAGCAAACTCTGTGAGAAGTCTCAGGTGCTGTGCGCACCTTGCTTCTTTTTTCCTTGCAGTTTTGGGGGCAGATAACATTTGTAACGTCAATTGTTGGTGCATTTTTGTTTTCCAGCTCTTCCAGACAATGATTTCACTTGGCACAAAAGACGCGCTTTATTGGTGCAGAAAACGTCTTCACCTCATCTGCAGCGTGCACAGTCCATCCACACGTCCACAGCACGCAGAGACGCAGCGTGGCCACAAGGTGGCGGCATAATAGACACAGCAAGAGTGTAATTCCAGGCCTGGACCTCCGGGGGCAGAAAACACTGAAGGGTCCACACATGGGGGAACAGGTGCAGAAGATTGGGGAAATGATTGCATAAATCTTCTGGGATGTTCCTCCTCACACCTGCAGAGCGCAAGCTTCAAAAACTGCATCAAAACCTGCATGTGTGAACCTACCTGACACCCCACCAGCAGGTAACCGGCCTCCAGAGGGGAGGAGCGGCTGCAGGTGATTAGTCGCAGCGGTCAGTGCAGCACAGGAGACTTCCAGCCGCATCGTCCTGGCTAAAGATTAATGCAGATGGCGACTTGCACTTTGCTCCCAGAGGTGAAGAAACATTGAATATTCTCCAAGTGACATTCCCTTACTCTGCAGATCTCCAGGGGATAAGACAAGGGCAAGCTCTCTGCCTGGAGAGGATCCCAAAGATCCCCTGAATCCTGCCACCTGTGCAAGCTCCGGACCTGCCTGACCCCCAAGACTCTCCTCTCCTGTCCTGGCCACCTGCACCCACCAAGACCCTCCACTGCTGGCCAGCTGACCCCCAGGACCTCGCCTCTCCTGGCCACCTGAACCCACCTCCCCCAGGACCCTCCACTGCTGGTCTGCTGACCCCCGGGACCCTCCACTGCTGGTCTGCTGACCCCCGGGACCCTCCACTGCTGGTCTGCTGACCCCCGGGACCCTCCACTGCTGGTCTGCTGACCCCCGGGACCCTCCACTGCTGGTCTGCTGACCCCCGGGACCCTCCACTGCTGGTCTGCTGACCCCCGGGACCCTCCACTGCTGGTCTGCTGACCCCCGGGACCCTCCACTGCTGGTCTGCTGACCCCCGGGACCCTCCACTGCTGGTCTGCTGACCCCCGGGACCCTCCACTGCTGGTCTGCTGACCCCCGGGACCCTCCACTGCTGGTCTGCTGACCCCCGGGACCCTCCACTGCTGGTCTGCTGACCCCCGGGACCCTCCACTGCTGGCCAGCTGACCCCCAGGACCTCGCCTTTCCTGGCCACCTGAACCCACCTCCCCCGGGACCCTCCACTGCTGGTGTGCTGACCCCCGGGACCCTCCACTGCTGGTGTGCTGACCCCCGGGACCCTCCACTGCTG
Source organism: Anomaloglossus baeobatrachus (assembly GCF_048569485.1). NCBI lineage: Eukaryota > Metazoa > Chordata > Amphibia > Anura > Aromobatidae > Anomaloglossus > Anomaloglossus baeobatrachus. Next base: position 790,703,038 of record NC_134354.1, on the reverse strand, counting down.
GTGTGCTGACCCCCGGGACCCTCCACTGCTGGTGTGCTGACCCCCGGGACCCTCCACTGCTGGTGTGCTGACCCCCGGGACCCTCCACTGCTGGTGTGCTGACCCCCGGGACCCTCCACTGCTGGTGTGCTGACCCCCGGGACCCTCCACTGCTGGCCAGCTGACCCAGAGGACCTCGCCTTTCCTGGCCACCTGAACCCACCTCCCCCGGGACCCTCCACTGCTGGTCTGCTGACCCCCGGGACCCTCCACTGCTGGTCTGCTGACCCCCGGGACCCTCCACTGCTGGTCTGCTGACCCCCGGGACCCTCCACTGCTGACCCCCACTGACCCGTCCCCATTGCAGTAAGTATAAGTGACATAACATTCAGGTGATGCCGTATCTATCCATTATCAATGGGGGACAATGCATGCTGAGACTTGTAGTGCGGTTCACAGGGTTGTTGCTATAAGGGTGTACAGGTAGTGGATTTCCTCAGATCCTGCATCCTTAGTGGGGGGCTCCTCTGCCACATAAGACCCCCTATAGGGGGCAGGTGACTGATGTCCGCATTAACTTAATTTCCCTCCTTGGTTGTATCCGCTGGTGGGGGGAAGCTGGGTGACCGCTGGTGTGGGGGGGAAGCTGGGTGACCGCTGGTGTGGGGGGAAAGCTGGGTGACCGCTGGTGTGGGGGGAAAGCTGGGTGACCGCTGGTGGGGGGGGGGAAAGCTGGGTGACCGCTGGTGGGGGGGGGGAAAAGCTGGGTGACCGCTGGTGGGGGGGGGAAAGCTGGGTGACCGCTGGTGGGGGGGGGAAAGCTGGGTGACCGCTGGTGGGGGGGGGGGAAAGCTGGGTGACCGCTGGTGGGGGGGGGGGGAAAGCTGGGTGACCGCTGGTGGGGGGGGGGGGAAAGCTGGGTGACCGCTGGTGGGGGGGGGGGGAAAGCTGGGTGACCGCTGGTGGGGGGGGGGGGAAAGCTGGGTGACCGCTGGTGGGGGGGGGGGAAAGCTGGGTGACCGCTGGTGGGGGGGGGGGGGGAAAGCTGGGTGACCGCTGGTGGGGGGGGGGAAAGCTGGGTGACCGCTGGTGGGGGGGGGGAAAGCTGGGTGACCGCTGGTGGGGGGGGGGGGAAAGCTGGGTGACCGCTGGTGGGGGGGGGGAAAGCTGGGTGACCGCTGGTGGGGGGGGGGGGGAAAGCTGGGTGACCGCTGGTGGGGGGGGGGGGAAAGCTGGGTGACCGCTGGTGGGGGGGGGGAAAGCTGGGTGACCGCTGGTGGGGGGGGGGGGAAAGCTGGGTGACCGCTGGTGGGGGGGGGGGGAAAGCTGGGTGACCGCTGGTGGGGGGGGGGGAAAGCTGGGTGACCGCTGGTGGGGGGGGGGGAAAGCTGGGTGACCGCTGGTGGGGGGGGGGGAAAGCTGGGTGACCGCTGGTGGGGGGGGGGGAAAGCTGGGTGACCGCTGGTGGGGGGGGGGGAAAGCTGGGTGACCGCTGGTGGGGGGGGGGGAAAGCTGGGTGACCGCTGGTGGGGGGGGGGAAAGCTGGGTGACCGCTGGTGGGGGGGGGGGAAAGCTGGGTGACCGCTGGTGGGGGGGGGGGAAAGCTGGGTGACCGCTGGTGGGGGGGGGGGAAAGCTGGGTGACCGCTGGTGGGGGGGGGGAAAGCTGGGTGACCGCTGGTGGGGGGGGGGAAAGCTGGGTGACCGCTGGTGGGGGGGGGGAAAGCTGGGTGACCGCTGGTGGGGGGGGGAAAGCTGGGTGACCGCTGGTGGGGGGGGGGAAAGCTGGGTGACCGCTGGTGGGGGGGGGGGAAAGCTGGGTGACCGCTGGTGGGGGGGGGGAAAGCTGGGTGACCGCTGGTGGGGGGGGGGGAAAGCTGGGTGACCGCTGATGGGGGGGGGGGGGGGGGAAAGCTGGGTGACCGCTGATGGGGGGGGGGGGGAAAGCTGGGTGACCGCTGATGGGGGGGGGGGGGGGAAAGCTGGGTGACCGCTGATGGGGGGGGGGGGGGGGAAAGCTGGGTGACCGCTGGTGGGGGGGGGGGGGGGAAAGCTGGGTGACCGCTGGTGGGGGGGGGGGGGAAGCTGGGTATGATTGTATTCATCACATTCACAACACACCTGCTCTGGCAATAATAATGGTGCAGCCGGCCTCTGCTTGCTGTCAGTGACTGGGAACTTGCTTCCTCCATGTGCCGCCGTCCTGATGTGCGATCACTAATGGGTAAAGCGCTGACAGTCTGTTACAATGTATCAGTGCAGGTGAATGTCCACCGGATGCTATTGTAGCGAATCCTCAGCTGTAGGAAGTCAAAATTATTGTGTGAGTCTGTAACTTGCAGCCGGGTCCTGGTGTCTGGGGGTCCAATGTCCTTCACCCACAAAAAGACCCCATTATTATAGAGGACATGATGGATGGGGGGCGCGGGAACAGATTTATAACAAAAAAAGCCCCAAAGATGTTAAACAGGTTTAAGAATTGGAAATACACCGGGGTTAAATCATCAAAGCTTCTGCGCCCCAAAACTGGAGGGAAATTCTGAGAGAAGCCCCTAAATTATTGGCGTTTTCACATCAGAGGGACTGGACGGACGGATGGACGGAGGGTCTGGACAGAGGGACGCACAGGGGCTGTGCCGCCGTCACATTCAGAAGTGCAAGTGCCAAAACTGCGGCTGCGGCCTGTGACTGGAGTAATGACACGGAGGCGTCCGCCGTCACCAGCCGCATTAGTGGCGCGCGGCTCCGTGCTCCTCGTCCGGCCCCAGCGCTGCCAGGTCTGGTGGAGCTGCTGAAAACATTAAGGTGTGGAATACTTTTGCACAACCTCCACTTTACAGCGTCTTATTCCAGATTTCTACTGTAAAAGAAACTTTTGATGAATTTAATTCGGGATAATATTTGTGGTGTAAAAAAAAATACAAAACACAACACTTTTGCTAAATGGGATGGACGGGCGCCGCCTCGCTCTGCCCCACCCTGACTTCACCCATATCATCTCCCCAGACCTGAGAAAAGTCAGATCATAGAGAAACAAACCGAGTGACCCAATCCCCTCATACACCGAGTGCTGCACCACAGTGCCCATTATACCGCCTTCATCCTCCTACAGACATGCTGCGCTGCCTCCTCCTCCTGACCGCAGCGTCACTACTGTACGCCGCCAAAGAGGACTACATGAACCAGTGCATGGACGGGAAGCACCACAAGACCGAGCCGGGACCTGAGGACAAATTACATGGTCAGGTGAGAGGAGAATACTATAATACTGCCCCTATGTACAAGAATATAACTACTATAATACTGCCCCCCTATGTACAAGAATATAACTACTATAATACTGCCCCTATGTACAAGAATATAACTACTATAATACTGCCCCCTATGTACAAGAATATAACTACTATAATACTGCCCCTATGTACAAGAATAGAACTACTATAATACTGCCCCCCTATGTACAAGAATATAACTTCTATAATACTGCCCCTATGTACAAGAATAGAACTACTATAATACTGCCCCCCTATGTACAAGAATAGAACTACTATAATACTGCCCCCTATGTACAAGAATATAACTACTATAATACTGCCCCTATGTACAGGAATATAACTACTATAATACTGCCCCTATGTACAGGAATATAACTACTATAATACTGCCCCCCTATGTACAAGAATATAACTACTATAATACTGCCCCCCTATGTACAAGAATATAACTACTATAATACTGCCCCCTATGTAGAAGAATATAACTACTATAATACTGCCCCCTATGTAGAAGAATATAACTACTATAATACTGCCCCCTATGTACAAGAATATAACTACTATAATACTGCCCCCCTATGTAGAAGAATATAACTACTATAATACTGCCCCCCTATGTACAAGAATATAACTACTATAATACTGCTCCTATGTACAAGAATAGAACTACTATAATACTGCTCCTATGTACAAGAATAGAACTACTATAATACTGCCCCCCTATGTACAAGAATATAACTACTATAATACTGCCCCCTATGTACAAGAATATAACTACTATAATACTGCCCCTATGTACAGGAATATAACTACTATAATACTGCCCCTATGTACAGGAATATAACTACTATAATACTGCCCCCCTATGTACAAGAATATAACTACTATAATACTGCCCCCCTATGTACAAGAATATAACTACTATAATACTGCCCCCTATGTAGAAGAATATAACTACTATAATACTGCCCCCTATGTACAAGAATATAACTACTATAATACTGCCCCTATGTACAGGAATATAACTACTATAATACTGCCCCTATGTACAGGAATATAACTACTATAATACTGCCCCTATGTACAGGAATATAACTACTATAATACTGCCCCCCTATGTACAAGAATATAACTACTATAATACTGCCCCCCTATGTACAAGAATATAACTACTATAATACTGCCCCCTATGTAGAAGAATATAACTACTATAATACTGCCCCCTATGTACAAGAATATAACTACTATAATACTGCCCCCTATGTACAAGAATATAACTACTATAATACTGCCCCCCCTATGTACAAGAATATAACTACTATAATACTGCCCCCCTATGTACAAGAATATAACTACTATAATACTGCCCCTATGTAGAAGAATATAACTACTATAATACTGCCCCCCTATGTACAAGAATATAACTACTATAATACTGCTCCTATGTACAAGAATAGAACTACTATAATACTGCTCCTATGTACAAGAATAGAACTACTATAATACTGCCCCCCTATGTACAAGAATATAACTACTATAATACTGCCCCTATGTACAAGAATAGAACTACTATAATACTGCCCCCTATGTACAAGAATATAACTACTATAATACTGCCCCTATGTACAAGAATAGAACTACTATAATACTGCTCCTATGTACAGGAATAGAACTGCTATAATACTGCCCCTATATACAAGAATATAACTGCTATAATACTGCCCCCTATGTATAATATAACTACTATAATACTGCCCCCTATGTATAATATAACTACTATAATACTGCCCCCCTATGTACAAGAATATAACTACTATAATACTGCTCCTATGTACAGGAATAGAACTGCTATAATACTGCCCCTATATACAAGAATATAACTGCTATAATACTGCCCCCTATGTATAATATAACTACTATAATACTGCCCCCTATGTATAAGAATATAACTACTATAAGGCTATGTGCCCACGCTACAGGATTTACCGCGGATTTTGCCGCGGATTTACCACGGATTTGCCGAAAATCTGCAGCAGCAGCACTTCCAAGCCATTTCAATGGCATTTTGGAAATGCTGTGCCCATGCTGCGGATTTTTCCGCGGCGGATTTGCCGCGGATTTTGATCAGGAAAAATCTGCAGCATGTCAATTGTTTGGTGCAGATTTGGTGCGGATTTTTGGCTTTGAATGGGGGGGAAAAAAAAAAATAAAAAATCCGCGGGTGCGGATTTGCCGCGAAAGTCGCGGATTTTCAGGCAAAAAAATCCGCAGGGACATTCTAGCGTGGGCACATAGCCTTATACTGCCCCCTATGTATAAGAATATAACTACTATAATACTGCCCCCTATGTATAAGAATATAACTACTATAATACTGCCCCCTATGTATAAGAATATAACTACTATAATACTGCCCCCTATGTATAAGAATATAACTACTATAATACTGCCCCCTATGTATAAGAATATAACTACTATAATACTGCCCCTATATACAAGAATATAACTACTATAATTACTGCCCCTATATACAAGAATATAACTACTATAATACTGCCCCTATATACAAGAATATAACTACTATAATTACTGCCCCCTATATACAAGAATATAACTACTATAATACTGCCCCCTATATACAAGAATATAACTACTATAATACTGCCCCCTATGTATAAGAATATAACTACTATAATACTGCCCCCTATGTATAAGAATATAACTACTATAATACTGCCCCTATATACAAGAATATAACTACTATAATACTGCCCCTATATACAAGCATATAACTGCTATAATACTGCCCTTATATACAAGAATATAACTACTATAATACTGCCCCTATGTATAAGAATATAACTACTATAATACTGCCCCCTATGTACAAGAATATAACTACTATAATACTGCTCCTATGTACAAGAATATAACTACTATAATACTGCCCCCTATGTACAAGAATATAACTACTATAATACTGCTCCTATGTACAAGAATATAACTACTATAATACTGCTCCTATGTACAAGAATATAACTACTATAATACTGCCCCTATATACAGGAATAGAACTGCTATAATACTGCCCCTATGTACAAGAATATAACTACTATAATACTGCTCCTATGTACAAGAATATAACTACTATAATACTGCCCCTATATACAGGAATAGAACTGCTATAATACTGCCTCCTATGTACAGGAATAGAACTGCTATAATACTGCCATGTGTGTATAGACAGGAGACCTTTGTGTTTCTTTTGGTGCAGTGTGTAGCTTGGAAGGAGAAGGCGTGCTGCACTACAAATACCAGCCATGCTGCTCACGATGACCAGTCTTACCTTTACAACTTTAACTGGAATCACTGCGGTGTAATGTCTGAGCAGTGCAGGAAGCATTTCGTCCAGGACACGTGTTTCTATGAGTGTTCCCCGAACCTGGGACCCTGGATTGAGACAGTAAGGAGGATGGGGGGGCTTTGGGGAGTGTGGGGTGAGGTCAGGTCCAGGGGGCCTGAGGTGTTGAGCTGAACCCACTGGGGTCTTGGACGCTGTATATTTTTACCTTTCTTGTGGAGATAAGTTGATTATTTTTCTCTAGTTGCTTACAGAGCTGAAGTAACAGAGGTGTGGTGTGTGGTGTGTGGTGTGTGGTGTGTGGTGTGTGGTGTGTGGTGTGTGGTGTGTGGTGTGTGGTGTGTGGTGTGTGGTGTGTGGTGTGTGTGTCCGCTAAAGGAATCCGCACCGTCGCATTTACAATCACGAAATTTTGCACAGATGCCTCATGTGACTCAGGGAATGTCATAGACTGTTTTGACAGGAAAATTTAACCCCGCGCTTTACAGTTACACTCCAAAAAGCTGCATGCATTAAAGTGAATGGAGCCTGGAACTAAAGGTTTTTAATAGCAGTTGTGAGTGGTTGCTATAGGAACAAAGGACAGTCATAGTATAAGAAGCTGATATGTGAGGTAATAAGATGTCGGTGGGGAGACGGATAGAGAGAGACAGTTACTATCCCGGGTAACGTCTGGGTACCACAGCTAGTGTGTGTGTGTGTGTGTGTGTGTGTGTGTGTGTGTGTAATATAGATTATTCCCCACAATGTACGGACGTATGTAATATCCTACAGCCATGCGCTGGGCAGTGAGAGCGGTGTAATTACAATGTGAGTGCAGAATTGTGAGTGCAGCTCTGGGGGCGAGTGTAAGGCCGCTCTGTCTTCTGCCGGCAGGTGGACCAGAGCTGGAGGAAGCAGCGGATCGTGGACGTGCCCCTGTGTAAGGAGGACTGCGAGACCTGGTACAACGACTGTAAACAGGACTACACCTGTATGGAGAACTGGCACAAGGGCTGGAACTGGACGAGCGGTGAGCGCCCTCCTGGGGCTGTGGATGGCCCCTGCCAGAGATTTGTCCGCAGAGCTGACACTCTAATATTCCTGGCTGCAGTAAAAGTCACTCTTCTTTATTTATTTATTTATTTTTTTTAACAGGATTCAATAGATGTCCGATTGGGTCTTTGTGCCGGAAGATTGAAGTCGTCTTCCCGTCCGCCAAGGATTTCTGTGAGAAGCTGTGGAGCAATTCCTACAAGTTCTCGGACAGCGTGCGCGGCAGCGGGCGGTGCATGCAGATCTTCTTCATCAACAATGATGTCACCCCCAACGTTAAAGTGGCCGAATACTACGCCGGTCTGAAGGGCTCCGGCCACAGTCCGCTCCTGAGGTCTGCCATGCTCCTGCTGCCCCTCTCATCACTGTGGCTGGTGTAAAGTTATGGAATCTACAGCCCTCAGAGCTGCGCTCCATAATTCAGGCCTCTGAAATGGACTAAGAAACTGTATATGTGAGATTCCTCCCCTCTGCCGGCCGGTGACGAGGCTGCTGGGAAACACCAGAGTGTCAACCAATCAGAGAGCGGGATCACTGCAGTCCACTGTTCAAATATCGCTTGTCACAATGTATCAAGTTGTTAAAGGGCCATACACACTAATAAAATGGTGTCCACAGATGTGCGCGTCACTCTCTAGATACACCTCTCGTTCTATTGGTAATATCTCTGTTTGCTGTTACTGAATGTAAAGTCCTGTTTAGATCCGGAGGTTTCGATCTCGCCCCTATCTCATCCTCTTATGAGACCTCAAACCTGCTCATGATGGGATTGGCCCACAGAAAGGGATCTGTCTCCAGATTCTGCCTCCTGTGAGCAGCATAATGGAGGTGCAGAGTTCCTGATTCCAGCCATGTGTAGCCTATTGAGCTGCTTGCTGTAGTTATGATAAAATCCCTGTTCTCTGCTGCAGAGCACTGAATGTTCGGCTGTAAAACTTCTCCCACACTCCTGAGTGGCAGCTTTCTGCCTATACACAGTGTATCAAGAAAACAGCCAATCAGTGGTGAGGGCGGGGTTATACAACTCAGCATTCAGAGCTCTGCTACAGAGAAAACAATGATTTTATTAAAAGTACAGCAAGCAGCCCAGTAAGTGACACATCGCTGGAATCAGGGTCTCTGCCCCTCCGTCATACTTGGTGACGTTCCCTTTAATATGGAGCGAGGAGCATGTCTTGACTCTCAGTGCAGCAGCTGTTGGTCACTAAGGTGTATTGTGCGGAGATGAGCAGCTGAAGGCACAGACCTGCTCCTCGCTACCTTTTCATGCCACATGCACACTCCACTAAAATGAGCATGTATGTGCATGGGTGGAGGAAAATAACAGAAATCCGTGTAAAGGAAGCGAGTTTTTGTGTACTTAATAACCCGGCATCTTGTGAGACAGTCGGGACTCTGGGAGCAAAGGTTCTCAGCCCCCGACAGTGAAAGAAGCAGCCATTCTTTAAAAGCAAGTGTCGCGGGCAGAGGGGCCGTACTCTCTACGCTCGGGTCCGGGGCTGCTGCTGTTCGGTGGACCGAACCGGGGACTCGAGCAGTGCTCCTCTTCCACGAGTGAAAAGGGGGTGGTTGGTTTGGGGAGATAGTTCGTGACGCCACCCATGGGACGTGGTGATAATGGGCACCACCACTGCTGGTGACGGGGATCCCGGGAGCGATGGCGAGGAGCAGCTAGGATGTTGGTTTCCCCCTCCATGGGTAGGGGTTGGTGATCCCGGTGGTGGTACGGGGAGGTAGGGTAGGCCGGGGTGAAGGGTTGCGGAGGCAGCGCAGCGTGGTGCCGGATGGCACGGGTGTACTCACTTTGGCACAGATTCAGAGTCTCTGGTAAACCAAACGGCTTGATGGACGGGTCCCGCAGCCGGCTGCAGTGTCTTTGCTCTCTTCGGACAGGTTGATGGTGGCGGTCTTCCCCTGCACTGTTGTGTATGTATGTGCAAGTTCTCGGCCGTGTTCATGAGTAGTTTCTCATGTGGGCTGATTCGAAGTAGTAGTATGGCAGACAAGGAATAAACATACTGATGGTCCCAACGGGGACAACTTTCTCCTTTTACGGACGTATAAATCAGGTGAGTCATTCGGATCATTGGTGTTCATTCAGCTATTTACACAATCAACGTGCTGCACCCTTAGATGGTAGTTTCCCTATACCTAAGCGGGGGCCTACCTAGCTTGGGGCGTGTGGACCTTCGGGGCCCAATGTCGTTCGTAGCGGGCGATGGGATAGAGGAGACAACCAGTTCTTCTTCCCGTATGTCGTGTATGGCAGGTGGAGACCCCCGGGGGCTTGGTATAGGTGCATCCCTGGGCACTGGTTCAAGCGGTTCACTGGCGGTTACTTCCGTTTCCATTTCTTCCACGGGTTGTGGGAACATTATCACCGGAACAATCACCGCACCGTTCTGCATAGGCCAGTCTGCTGGAAAGTCACCCATCACGGTGTGGATCACCTCTTTTTCCTTTTTCCCGTTCGGTATGGGCACCAGAGCTTTGTTCGCCAGTCTCAAAGGGTGTGGGCACCTCTTTAGGTGGTCCCTGGAAACTGTAGCCGCAGTCCTTCCCTGGTCGCGACTGATCAGATAGGCCTTTTCATTCTCCCATTCAGTGGGCTGTATGACATATGGGGTCTTCTCCCACTGGTCATCAAGCTTATGAGTTCTCCTCTTCCATTTCAGCACCACATCCCCGGGCTCAAAGGGGACGGCTGGAGCCCGCTTGTTGAAGCGCTGCTCCTGTTTCTCTCGACTCTGGCGCAGATTCTTCTCCACATATTCCTGGATCCGCCGGTACTACGCTTGCCGCCGGACATCCCAGTCTGCGGTCGACGGCAGGGCCTCCGGAGCTTCCAAGTCCATTTCCAGGTCCACCGGCAGCCGGCCCGGTCGGGCTCTCATCAGATACGCCAGTGTGCATTTGGTAGAACCACAGAGGATGTTATTGTACATGTTTACTAGGTCAGGCAGCTTCTCCGGCCACAGGTTTCGCTCTTCCAGTGGTAGTACCTTGAGGAGATCCAGAACTAGGTGGTTCATCTTTTCACACATCCCATTAGTGTGGGCATGATATGGCGTGGTCCTGATCTTCTTACAGCCGTATAATTGACAAAACTCTTGAAACACCTCTGCTTCAAAGGCCGAACCCTGGTCCGTAAGCACCTTCTCTGGGTATCCGTGTGGCCGACAAAAGTAGGCCTGGAATGCTCTAGCCGCGGTGCGACCGGTCAGGTCTTTGACTGGAACAACCACCATGAATCTTGAGTAGTGGTCCACGATGGTCAAGGCATAGGTATATCCATTCCGGCTGGGTGTAAGCTTGACGTGGTCCAAGGCAACCGACTCCAGCGGTTGATGGGTGACGATCGGCTGTAGAGGAGCTCTTTGGCTGACTTCATCCTTCCTTCTCAGTGTACAGGGACCACACTCTCGGCACCAGGCCTCCACAGATTCTCGCATCCCACTCCAATAGAACCGCTCTCTCAGCAACATCTCCAGCTTGTTCCAGCCGAAATGCCCGGCGCCATCGTGATATGCCTGTAGGACTTTGGGCACGCTGGCCTGAGGAACCACCAGCTGGCGAACCTTCTCGTGAGTCTTCGGGTTGATCAGCTCCCGATACAACTTCCCTTGGTGCAGGTACAGCCGGGCTCGTTCTTTCCACAGCTGCTGGGCCCCAGAGGGAGCTGCAGGATCCATTCTGGAGGAGCCCTGCTCAATCATGGTCTTGACCAACTGGACAGCAAGCGCCTGGTCTTGGGCTTCTTGCCATCCCTGACTGGGTAGCGGGTCCAGGTTCACCTGTTGCTGTTTGACATAAAGTTTCTCGACCGGTGGCCGATGGAACGCGGGCAACTCGATTTCTTCGAGATCATCGTCTTCCGACCCCCCCATCCGGCAGGTGGGGCATCCGGGATAACGCGTCTGCGTTGGTGTTCTTGCGGCCGGCCCGGTACTTGATAGTGAAGTCATAGTTAGACAGCCTGGCCACCCACCGCTGCTTCAACGCGCCTAGCTTGGCCGTGTCCAGATGGGTCAACGGATTATTGTCCATGTAGACAGTGAATCTTGCCGCCGCAAGGTAATGTCGGAACCTCTCGGTGATTGCCCACACCAGGGCTAGGAACTCAAGCTTGAAGGAGCTGTAATTTTCGGGGTTCCTTTCCGTGGGCTGGAGTTTTCGGCTGGCGTAGGCAATCACCTTTTCTTTCCTGTCCTGGACCTGGGACAAGACTGCCCCCAGGCCCACAATGCTGCCATCAGTGTAGAGGATGAACGGGAGGCTGTAGTCGGAGTACGCCAGGATCTCTTCTCCTGTCAAGGCTGTCTTCAGCTGATGAAAGGACTCTTCATGCTTTTCTTCCCACACATACGGGGGTCCAGTGGCCCTGCCACCCTTGGTCTGTCCCACGAGGAGGTCTTGCATAGGTGCAGCCATCTTCGTGTACCCCTTGATGAAGCGGCGATAATACACCACCAGGCCCAGGAACTGTCTCACCTCTCACTGTGGTCGGCCTCGGCCAGTCCTGGATAGCAGTGATCTTCTCGGGATCTGGGGCGACACCTTCTGCGCTCACCACGTGTCCGACGTACTGTACCCTGGGTTTCAGCAGGTGGCATTTGGAGGGCTTCAGCTTCATCCCATACCTAGCAAGGGACGCGAACACTTCAGCCAGGTGCTCCAGGTGAGCCTCGTACGTCTGGGAGTATACGATCACATCATCTAGATACAGCAAGACAGTTTCGAAATTGAGATGTCCCAGGCAGCACTCCATGAGCCGTTGGAAGGTTCCAGGGCCATTGCACAGCCTGAACGGCATGCTGTTGAACACGCAGAGTCCCATGGGAGTGGCAAATGCAGTCTTCTCGCGGTCCTCCGTCGCGACCGCCACCTGCTAGTATCTGCTGGTAAGGTCAAGGGTAGAGAAGATAGCAGTTTTCAGCGCAGCTAGCGACTGTTCGATACGGGGGAGAGGATAGGCATCTTTATGCGTTATCTGGTTGATCTTCCGGTAATCCACACACATTCTCATGGTGCCGTCCTTCTTCTTCACCAGCACCAGTGGAGCTGCCCAGGGACTACAACTATCCCGGATGACCCCTGCCTCCTTCATGTTCCTCAACATGTCCTTGGCGCATTGATAGTGTGCTGGCGGGATGGGCCTATACCTTTCTTTGATGGGTGGATGCATGCCTGTAGGGATATGGTGTTGAACCCCTTTAATCCTCCCGAAATCTAGTGGGTGTTTGCTGAAAACCTGCTCATAGTCCTGTACTACCCTGTACACTCCCTTTTTGTGATACGTGGGTGTGGCGTCATTGCCTACATGTAGTTCCTGGCACCACTCCGCTAACTGTTCGGGGGGTATATGGTCACTGGCAGGGGGTGCAGAGGTAGGAGGGGCGGTCTCATGAATGGTGTGAGGGTCTAGGGTAAGCAGCTTGGCCAGGGTAGCGTAACGGGGAAGTCTAACTTCTTCCTCCCCACAATTTAGCACTCTCCCCTTCCTGACGTCAACCACCCCTCTGGCCGCTATCACCGTGGGCCAGTGCTCAGAAGGCGTGGGCTCCACCATCGCGCCCCTGGGGGCCTACTGCTGCCTTGCACCAAATCATCATCTCGCTTCTTGGTGGCACCAAGGGGGCCACATCCATCACCGTTACTCCACCAATCTCTCCACCCGTCAAGTTCACTTGTTGCCGATACAGAAGGGCCCGGATCTCAGGCTGCACAGCCCTCTGCCGGCCTCCTCCTGCTGTGGCGGCCAACTGCTGCAACATTCTCAGCACCTCACTCATACAATGCTCCATCACATTGGTCCCTAGAATTACTTTCGGGTTATGGTCACTGGGTTCATTCAGCACCACAATCATTCCTTGTTGTTTTAGCTCCACACGTCCCACGGTCAGGGTCACTTGTTTGTATCCCACCTGGGTCAGATAGAGTCCATTGGCCGCGACAAGGGTCAGGCTATCATCAGGGGGGGCAAGTTCATCAGTACCCCAATACTGCTGGTACAGTGTATATGGTATAGTGGTTACCTGTGATCCGGTGTCCAAGAGGGCCATGAGCGGGATACCTACCGTCCACTGCCAGAGGGATGATGGGGCGAGCTCCGACGTACTGGTCTCGCCAATCGGGGGGGCCATTGGTGTCTATTCCTGAGGATTGGCCTTGGCCCCAGGGGTTGCTCGTTTAATGGGCACCGCCTAGAGTAGTGGCCAGGCTTGCTGCACCTGTAACAAATAGGAGGCCCATACCGTGAGTCATTGGTCCTTCTCCGCTGCATCCAGGGGATGTCCTCCGGGCTGTCGGCGAGCTGGATCCTTCCTGGGGGCTTGACTCTCGCCAGAAGCTGGAGTGCGGCGAGGATCTTGGCTAGGTCTCCATCCATTCTGCCCAGGTCCTCCATCATCCCAACAGGCGCTGCAGGGGCCGGTAGAGCCGGGAGAGGAGGTGCCACCGAGATGGGAGCAGTTTCAGCCGGCCATGGGGCCGCCTCAGGAGCGTCTGGCGTTGGGGCCTGCAGGGCCTTGATGGCCCGCTCTTTCAATACTGCAAAGTCCAGATTGGGGTGTTCCAGGGTCCAATGCCGTAGCTGCTTGCGGTCTTCCATGGACCCCAGCCCTTGCAGGAATTGCTCCACTAGCATCTTAATGCTGTCCACATCGTTAATAGTGTCCACCCGCTTCAGCGTACGGAGAGCTGTTTGCAGGCGCAAGGCATAGTCTCTGATATTGTCCGTAGGCCGCTGCCGACACTGATAAAACTGCATCTGCAGCTCCGCTTCCGTGCGGGTCTCAAAAGCGGTCTGGAGTTTCTCAAAAATGGTAGTTACTGAGGCCCGGTCCGCGTCAGTCCAGGTCTCCGTCTCCTGCTCAGCCGCGCCGGTTAGCTGCCTTAGCACTACCGCTGCCCGTTGCCTGCCAGTCAGGGCATACAAATCGAGGACCGGGCTAATCTTTTTCCGGAACGCCTGCAAAGCATCAGGCTTCCCATCGTATTGCGGTAGCCAGGTAGCACCAGGTACATAGAGCAGGGAGATCGGCATTACCTGGGCGACCGCTGGACCCGCGGCCTCCCCTGCTCCTGTGGCCGGAGCAAGGGCTGCCGCGCTCGCTACGCTCGGGTCCGGGGCTGTTGCTGCTCGGTGGCTCGAGCGGTGGGCCGGACCCGGGGACTCGAGCAGCGCTCCTCGCCCACGAGTGAAAAAGGGGTGGTTGGTTTGGGGAGATAGTTTGTGACGCCACCCACGGGTCGTGGTGATGGTGGGCACCACCGCTGCTGGTGACGGGGATCCCGGGAGCGGTGACAGGGAGCAGCTAGGATGTTGGTTCCCCCTCCGTGGGTAGGGGTTGGTGATCCCGGGGCCCGGTGGTGGTACGGGGAGGCAGGAAGGCCGGGGTGCAGGGATTGCAGGGGCAGCGCGGCGCGGTGCCGGATGGCACTGGTGTACTCACTCAGGCACAGATTCACAGAGTCTCTGGTAAACCAAATGGCGGATGGACGGGTCCCACAGCCGGCTGCAGTGTCTTTGCTCTCCCCAGACAGGTGATGGCGGCTGTCTTCCCCTGCACTGTTGTGTATGTATCGACTCCGATGGTTTCCCAATGGTAGTCCGCTCCCCGGTGTGTATGTACCGAAGGAGCCTGTTTTCCCGCAGGCGCTGGCCCTTGGATCTCTAGACTGTGGTGGTGGCTTTTTATCCTCACTGTGTGGACTGTTGCCTTCTGTCGGGTCTTGGGTGTAAGGAAACCCCTGGGGTTCCGGTCACTCTCGGATTTGACCGTTGTCGGCGGCTCCTAGCCTAGTTGGGGTCCGATGGCCCTGCCTTTGTGCTTAGCTTCACTGCACTTCCCGGTTCGGTACCGGCGGGCCACCGCCCGACCCCGGTCCTACGGTTCCGCAGAGGTCCACTAACTCCTGCAGACGGCCACCACCATCTGCCAACCTTGCTGACAGTGCCTGGGCTCCTACCCAGACACTAGCAGTTTCTCCACTCCAAACTCTACTCCTCACTCCGCTTCCACTGAACTCCAAACTGAACTAACTACTTTTCCCGCCTCCAGGCCTGTGAACTCCTCGGTGGGTGGGGCCAACCGCCTGGCTCCGCCCCACCTGGTGTGGACATCAGACCCTGGAGGGAGGCAACAAGGGTTTTGTTTGACTGGTGTAGACTATCCAGGGGAGGGGGTGTGTGTGATGTTATGCCTGTGACTACCTGGCTAGTCCAGGGCGTCACACAAGCAGAGATCTTAAATGTGAAGGTGCAGAAACACGCGGGATCCAAAGATGGCTACAGAGCGGCTCGTATCCATCTCATTATGCTAGATGTCTGGGATGGGAGGAAGAATCTGTATGGAAGGGTTAAGGCCGCGGTGCTGAAATACTCTGCACTCCTGTATATTACAGTGACTGGGGAGGGGTGGTTTATGACGCCTCATGCTGCCCTCTGCTGGCCACGTCCGGACTCGCACACAGTGACCGGCGGTCCTGGTCCATAAACTTATAACCGGAGTTATCCGTCCTTCCTCAGGAAAACCCCACAAGGAGGGAAGGGGTTAATGGAAATGTCGCTGGAGGCAATAAGAAAATGATTCCCGCTCCTCGAAGAAACTAGAACATATCAAAGACCTGAAGACGAGATTCTCCGAGAGCGAAATACAGCGCGAAAGGGAAGAAGAAGTGCAATTATTTATCAAAGACGATCATATTCCTGTATCTTGTGGTGTAGGGGGAGGAAAGCGTTAATAAAAGAATCATTAAAGGGAAAGTATCAGCACAGAGCGACTGTTCAAACCAAGCACAGCGCGGTACATCATGGCAGCCAAACAGTGCAGTGCGCGGCATAGAGGCAGAGAAAGAACAACAAAGTGGGAAGGTGCACGAAAATGATGGGCCACACGTCCCCTCACACTGTGTCAACCCGTCCCCTCACGCAGTCTCACCCCGTCCCCTCGCACAGTCTCACCCCCGTCCCCTCGCACAGTCTCACCCCCGACCCCTCGCACAGTCTCACCCCCGACCCCTCGCACAGTCTCACCCCGTCCCCTCGCACAGTCTCACCCCGTCCCCTCGCACAGTCTCACCCCGTCCCCTCGCACAGTCTCACCCCGTCCCCTCGCACAGTCTCACCCCGTCCCCTCGCACAGTCTCACCCCCGTCCCCTCGCACAGTCTCACCCCGTCCCCTCGCACAGTCTCACCCCGGTCCCCTCGCACAGTCTCACCCCAGTCCCCTCGCACAGTCTCACCCCCGTCCCCTCACACTGTGTCACCCCCGTCCCCTCACCCCCGTCCCCTCGCACAGTCTCACCCCGGTCCCCTCACACTGTGTCACCCCGTCCCCTCACCCCCGTCCCCTCGCACAGTCTCACCCCCGTCCCCTCGCACAGTCTCACCCCCGTCCCCTCGCACAGTCTCACCCCTGTCCCCTCGCACAGTCTCACCCCGTCCCTTCGCAGTCTCACCCCAGTCCCCTCACACTGTCACCCCCGTCCCCTTATGCAGTCTCACCCCCGTCCCCTCACACTGTCTCACCCCTGTCCCCTCACACTGTCTCCGTCCCCTCACACAGGCTCATCCCGTCCCTTCACACTGTTTCACCCCCGTCCCCTCGCACTGTCTCACCCCCGTCTCCTCGCACAGTCTCATTCCCGTCCCCTCGCACAGTCTCACCCCCGTCCCCTCGCACTGTCACCCCCGTCCCTTCACGCAGTCTCATCCCCGTCCCCTCACCCCCACCCTGTCTCACCCCCGTCCCCTCGCATAGTCTCACCCCCGTCCCCTCGCAGTCTCATTCCCGTCCCCTCGCACAGTCTCACCCCCGTCCCCTCGCATAGTCTCACCCCCGTCCCCTCACACTGTCACCCCCGTCCCTTCACGCAGTCTCATCCCCGTCCCCTCACCCCCACCCTGTCTCACCCCCGTCCCCTCGCATAGTCTCACCCCCGTCCCCTCGCACAGTCTCACCCCGGTCCCCTCACACTGTCACCCCCGTCCCTTCACGCAGTCTCATCCCCGTCCCCTCACCCCCACCCTGTCTCACCCCCGTCCACTCACACTGTCTCCGTCCCCTCACACAGGCTCATCCTGTCCCCTCACACTGTTTCACACCATCCCCTCGCACTGTCTCACCCCCGTCCCCTCGCACTGTCTCACCCTCGTCCCCTCACACTGTCTCACCCCCGTCCCCTCACACAGGCTCATCCCGTCCCCTCACACAGGCTCATCCCGTCCCCTCACACAGGCTCATCCCGTCCCCTCACACAGGCTCATCCCGTCCCCTCACACTGATTCACACCGTCCCCTCGCACAGGCTCACTGTGGTATTTTGTCCTTTCGCGCAGTCTTCCACCAGTATTTCAGCCTTTCACACAGTCTCGCTCCGGTGTTTCTTCCTTTCACAGAGGCAAACTCTGGTGTTTCGTCCCCTCGCTCAGGCTCGCTCCGGTGTTTTGTCCTTTTGCACAGTCTCGCACCCGTTTTTCATCTTTTTGTGCAATCTCGCTCCTGTTTTTCATCCTTTCGCGCAGTTTCTCGTTTTTCATCCTTTTGCGCAGTCTCGCTCCCATTTTTCATCCTTTTGCGCAGTTTCTCGTTTTTCATCCTTTTGCACAGTCTCGCTCCCGTTTTTTCATCCTTTTGCGCAGTCTCGCTCCCATTTTTCATCCTTTTGCGCAGTTTCTCGTTTTTCATCTTTTTGCGCAGTTTTGCTCCCGTTTTTCATCTTTTTGCGCAGTTTTGCTCCTGTTTTTCATCCTTCTACGCAGTCTCGCTCCCGTTTTTCATCCTTCTGCGCAGTCTCGCTCCCGTTTTTCATCCTTTGGCGCAGTCTCTCTCCAGTTTTTCATCCTTTGGCGCAGTCTCTCTCCCGATTTTAATTCTTTTGCGCAGTCTCTCTCCCGTTTTTCCTCCTTTTGCGCAGTCTCTCTCCCGTTTTTCATCCTTTTGCGCAGTCTCTCTCCCGTTTTTCATCCTTTTGCGCAGTCTCTCTCCCGTTTTTCATCCTTTTGTGCAGTCTCTCTCCCGTTTTTCATCCTTTTGCGCAGTCTCGCTTCCGTTTTTCATCCTTTTGCGCAGTCTTGTTCCCGTTTTTCATCCTTTTGCGCAGTCTCGCTCCCGTTTTTCATCCTTTTGCGCAGTCTCTCTCCAGTTTTTCATCCTTTGGCGCAGTCTCTCTCCCGTTTTTAATCCTTTTGCGCAGTCTCTCTCCCGTTTTTCCTCCTTTTGCGCAGTCTCGCTCCCGTTTTTCATCCTTGGGCGCAGTCTCGTTCCCGTTTTTCATCCTTTTGCGCAGTCTCGCTCCCGTTTTTCATCCTTTTGCGCAGTCTCGCTCCCGTTTTTCATCTTTTCGCACAGTCTCGCTCTAGTTTTTCCTCCTTTTGCGCAGTCTCTCTCCCATTTTTCATCCTTTTGCGCAGTCTCTCTGCCGTTTTTCATCCTTTTGCGCAGTCTCTCTCCCGTTTTTCATCCTTTTGCGCAGTCTCTCTCCCGTTTTTCAACCTTTTGCGCAGTCTCGCTCCCGTTTTTCCTCCTTTTGCGCAGTCTCTCTCCCGTTTTTCATCCTTTTGCGCAGTCTCTCTCCCGTTTTTCCTCCTTTTGCGCAATCTCGCTCCCGTCTTTCATCCTTTTGCGCAGTCTCGCTCCCGTTTTTCATCCTTTTGCGCAGTCTCGCTCCCGTTTTTCATCTTTTCGCAGTCTCACTCTAGTTTTTCCTCCTTTTGCGCAGTCTCTCTCCCGTTTTTCATTCTTTTGCGCAGTCTCTCTCCTGTTTTTCATCCTTTTGCGCAGTCTCTCTCCCGTTTTTCATCTTTTTGCGCAGTCTCGCTACCGTTTTTCTTCCTTTTGCGCAGTCTCGCTCCCGTTTTTCCTCCTTTTGCGCAGTCTCTCTCCCGTTTTTCATCCTTTTGCGCAGTCTCTCTCCCGTTTTTCATCCTTTTGCGCAGTCTCGCTACCGTTTTTCTTCCTTTTGCGCAGTCTCGCTCCCGTTTTTCCTCCTTTTGCGCAGTCTCTCTCCCGTTTTTCCTCCTTTTGCGCAGTCTCTCTCCCGTTTTTCATCCTTTTGCGCAGTCTCTCTCCCGTTTTTCATCCTTTTGCGCAGTCTCGCTACCGTTTTTCATCCTTTTGCGCAGTCTCGCTCCCGTTTTTCCTCCTTTTGCGCAGTCTCTCTCCCGTTTTTCCTCCTTTTGCGCAGTCTCTCTCCCGTTTTTCATCCTTTTGCGCAGTCTCTCTCCCGTTTTTCATCCTTTTGCGCAGTCTCTCTCCCGTTTTTCATCCTTTTGCGCAGTCTCGCTACCGTTTTTCATCCTTTTGCGCAGTCTCGCTCCCGTTTTTCCTCCTTTTGCGCAGTCTCTCTCCCGTTTTTCATCCTTTTGCGCAGTCTCGCTACCGTTTTTCATCCTTTTGCGCAGTCTCTCTCCCGTTTTTCATCCTTTTGCGCAGTCTCTCTCCCGTTTTTCATCCTTTTGCGCAGTCTCTCTCCCGTTTTTCATCCTTTTGCGCAGTCTCGCTACCGTTTTTCATCCTTTTGCGCAGTCTCGCTCCCGTTTTTCCTCCTTTTGCGCAGTCTCTCTCCCGTTTTTCATCCTTTTGCGCAGTCTCGCTACCGTTTTTCATCCTTTTGCGCAGTCTCTCTCCCGTTTTTCATCCTTTTGCGCAGTCTCTCTCCCGTTTTTCATCCTTTTGCGCAGTCTCTCTCCCGTTTTTCATCCTTTTGCGCAGTCTCTCTCCCGTTTTTCATCCTTTTGCGCAGTCTCGCTCAGTCTAGCACCTCTGTTTGTTCCCTTGTTTCTTGTATCCGGTTCTCCCATGGACCCAGCTCTTCAGTGACTCAAGTGTGTGATCTGGAGCGGACACTGACCGGCTTCTCTGGGGCTGATGGGCCTCGGTGGTCATTGACCTGGAACTAATGGTGCAGCCATTTCTCCAAAGTGTCAAAGAAGCCATTTTTCTTCATCCGTTGAGTATGTACAATCGTCACTTGTACACGGGTTATGGAGGAGCTCGGCAGGAGGTTGTGACCCTGGATCTTCTGTGTATGAGGCTTGGGTGGATCCTTCTGTCTCTTGATCTCAGACAGACGGGGTGATGAGAGATCCCGGATCTGGTGATCGTCACCTCCAGGATGTTAGGGATTGTTGTTCTACTGTGGAGAAAGTTTAGG
The DNA here is from genome assembly GCF_048569485.1 of Anomaloglossus baeobatrachus. Lineage (NCBI taxonomy): Eukaryota > Metazoa > Chordata > Amphibia > Anura > Aromobatidae > Anomaloglossus > Anomaloglossus baeobatrachus. Next base: position 790,682,231 of record NC_134354.1, on the reverse strand, counting down.
GCTGATCACGTGCCTCCTGATGAGGTCACATGATGGGTAAATGTACTTGTGGTCACCATTCATTTTGACCACATCCACAAATCCATGTCGCTGTTTAGTTAGTGATCCTCTGCTGTTCCTCCTGCCTCTGTACGGCGGCAGGAGGAACTACAGAGATCACTAACTAAACAGCGACACCGTGCGGCGGCAGGAGGAACTACAGAGATCACTAACTAAACAGCGACACCGTGCGGCAGCAGGAGGAACTGCAGAGATCACTAACTAAACAGCGACACCGTGCGGCAGCAGGAGGAACTGCAGAGATCACTAACTAAACAGCGACACCGTGCGGCAGCAGGAGGAACTGCAGAGATCACTAACTAAACAGCGACACCGTGCGGCAGCAGGAGGAACTGCAGAGATCACTAACTAAACAGCGACACCGTGCGGCGGCAGGAGGAACTGCAGAGATCACTAACTAAACAGCGACACCGTGCGGCGGCAGGAGGAACTGCAGAGATTACTAACAAAACAGCGACACCGTGCGGCAGCAGGAGGAACTGCAGAGATCACTAACTAAACAGCGACACCGTGCGGCGGCAGGAGGAACTGCAGAGATCACTAACTAAACAGCGACACCGTGCGGCGGCAGGAGGAACTGCAGAGATCACTAACTAAACAGCGACACCGTGCGGCAGCAGGAGGAACTGCAGAGATCACTAACTAAACAGCGACACCGTGCGGCGGCAGGAGGAACTGCAGAGATCACTAACTAAACAGCGACACCGTGCGGCGGCAGGAGGAACTGCAGAGATTACTAACAAAACAGCGACACCGTGCGGCGACAGGAGGAACTGCAGCGTATCACTAACTAAACAGCGGCACCGTGCGGCGGCAGGAGGAACTGCAGAGATCACTAACTAAACAGCGACACCGTGCGGCGGCAGGAGGAACTGCAGAGATCACTAACAAAACAGCGGCACCGTGCGGCGGCAGGAGGAACTGCAGAGATCACTAACTAAACAGCGACACCGTGCGGCGGCAGGAGGAACTGCAGAGATCACTAACAAAACAGCGGCACCGTGCGGCGGCAGGAGGAACTGCAGAGATCACTAACTAAACAGCGACACCGTGCGGCGGCAGGAGGAACTGCAGAGATCACCAACAAAACAGCGACACTGTGCGGCGGCAGGAGGAACTGCAGAGATCACCAACAAAACAGCGACACTGTGCGGCGGCAGGAGGAACTGCAGAGATCACCAACAAAACAGCGACACCGTGCGGCGGCAGGAGGAACTGCAGAGATCACTAACTAAACAGCGACACCGTGCGGCGGCAGGAGCAACTGCAGAGATCACCAACAAAACAGCGACACCGTGCGGCGGCAGGAGGAACTGCAGAGACCACCAACAAAACAGCGACACCGTGCGGCGGCAGGAGGAACTGCAGAGATCACCAACAAAACAGCGACACCGTGCGGCGGCAGGAGGAACTGCAGAGATCACTAACAAAACAGCGACACCGTGCGGCGACAGGAGGAACTGCAGAGATCACTAACAAAACAGCGACACCGTGCGGCGGCAGGAGGAACTGCAGAGATCACTAACAAAACAGCGACACCGTGCGGCGGCAGGAGGAACTGCAGAGATTACTAACAAAACAGCGACACCGTGCGGCGACAGGAGGAACTGCAGCGTATCACTAACTAAACAGCGGCACCGTGCGGCGGCAGGAGGAACTGCAGAGATCACTAACTAAACAGCGACACCGTGCGGCAGCAGGAGCAACTGCAGAGATCACTAACTAAACAGCGACACCGTGCGGCGGCAGGAGGAACTGCAGAGATCACTAACTAAACAGCGGCACCGTGCGGCGGCAGGAGGAACTGCAGCGTATCACTAACTAAACAGCGACACCGTGCGGCAGCAGGATGAAGTGCAGAGATCACTAACTAAACAGCGGCACCGTGCGGCGGCAGGAGGAACTGCAGAGATCACTAACAAAACAGCGGCACCGTGCGGCGGCAGGAGGAACTGCAGAGATCACTAACAAAACAGCGACACCGTGCGGCGGCAGGAGGAACTGCAGAGATCACCAACAAAACAGCGACACCGTGCGGCGGCAGGAGGAACTGCAGAGATCACTAACTAAACAGCGACACCGTGCGGCGGCAGGAGGAAGTGCAGAGATCACTAACAAAACAGCGACACCGTGCGGCGGCAGGAGCAACTGCAGAGATCACTAACTAAACAGCGACACCGTGCGGCGGCAGGAGGAACTGCAGAGATCACTAACAAAACAGCGGCACCGTGCGGCGGCAGGAGGAACTGCAGAGATCACCAACAAAACAGCGACACTGTGCGGCGGCAGGAGGAACTGCAGAGATCACCAACAAAACAGCGACACTGTGCGGCGGCAGGAGGAACTGCAGAGATCACTAACTAAACAGCGACACCGTGCGGCGGCAGGAGGAACTGCAGAGATCACTAACTAAACAGCGACACCGTGCGGCGGCAGGAGCAACTGCAGAGATCACCAACAAAACAGCGACACTGTGCGGCGGCAGGAGGAACTGCAGAGATCACCAACAAAACAGCGACACTGTGCGGCGGCAGGAGGAACTGCAGAGATCACCAACAAAACAGCGACACCGTGCGGCGGCAGGAGGAACTGCAGAGATCACTAACTAAACAGCGACACCGTGCGGCGGCAGGAGGAACTGCAGAGATCACTAACTAAACAGCGACACCGTGCGGCGGCAGGAGCAACTGCAGAGATCACCAACAAAACAGCGACACCGTGCGGCGGCAGGAGGAACTGCAGAGATCACTAACTAAACAGCGACACCGTGCGGCGGCAGGAGGAACTGCAGAGATCACTAACTAAACAGCGGCACCGTGCGGCGGCAGGAGGAACTGCAGAGATCAGTAACTAAACAGCGGCACCGTGCGGCGGCAGGAGGAACTGCAGAGATCACTAACTAAACAGCGGCACCGTGCGGCGGCAGGAGGAACTGCAGAGATCACTAACTAAACAGCGACACCGTGCGGCGGCAGGAGGAACTGCAGAGATCACCAACAAAACAGCGACACCGTGCGGCGGCAGGAGGAACTGCAGAGATCACCAACAAAACAGCGACACCGTGCGGCGGCAGGAGGAACTGCAGAGATCACTAACTAAACAGCGGCACCGTGCGGCGGCAGGAGGAACTGCAGAGATCACCAACAAAACAGCGACACCGTGCGGCAGCAGGAGGAAGTGCAGCGTATCACTAACTAAACAGCGGCACCGTGCGGCGGCAGGAGGAACTGCAGAGATCACTAACTAAACAGCGACACCGTGCGGCGGCAGGAGGAACTGCAGAGATCACTAACTAAACAGCGACACCGTGCGGCGGCAGGAGGAAGTGCAGCGTATCACTAACTAAACAGCGGCACCGTGCGGCGGCAGGAGGAACTGCAGAGATCACTAACTAAACAGCGACACCGTGCGGCGGCAGGAGGAACTGCAGAGATCACTAACAGAACAGCGACACCGTGCGGCAGCAGGAGGAACTGCAGAGATCACCAACAAAACAGCGGCACCGTGCGGCGGCAGGAGGAACTGCAGAGATCACCAACAAAACAGCGGCACCGTGCGGCGGCAGGAGGAACTGCAGAGATCACTAACAGAACAGCGACACCGTGCGGCAGCAGGAGGAACTGCAGAGATCACTAACTAAACAGCGACACCGTGCGGCGGCAGGAGGAACTGCAGAGATCACTAACAGAACAGTGACACCGTGCGGCAGCAGGAGGAAGTGCAGCGTATCACTAACTAAACAGCGGCACCGTGCGGCGGCAGGAGGAACTGCAGAGACCACCAACAGAACAGCGACACCGTGCGGCGGCAGGAGGAACTGCAGAGATCACTAACTAAACAGCGACACCGTGCGGCGGCAGGAGGAACTGCAGAGATCACTAACAGAACAGTGACACCGTGCGGCAGCAGGAGGAAGTGCAGCGTATCACTAACTAAACAGCGGCACCGTGCGGCGGCAGGAGGAACTGCAGAGATCACTAACTAAACAGCGACACCGTGCGGCGGCAGGAGGAACTGCAGAGATCACTAACTAAACAGCGGCACCGTGCGGCGGCAGGAGGAACTGCAGAGATCACTAACTAAACAGCGACACCGTGCGGCGGCAGGAGGAACTGCAGAGATCACTAACTAAACAGCGGCACCGTGCGGCGGCAGGAGGAACTGCAGAGATCACTAACTAAACAGCGGCACCGTGCGGCGGCAGGAGGAACTGCAGAGATCACTAACTAAACAGCGACACCGTGCGGCGGCAGGAGGAACTGCAGAGATCACTAACTAAACAGCGGCACCGTGCGGCGGCAGGAGGAACTGCAGAGATCACTAACTAAACAGCGACACCGTGCGGCGGCAGGAGGAACTGCAGAGATCACTAACAGAACAGTGACACCGTGCGGCGGCAGGAGGAACTGCAGAGATCACTAACTAAACAGCGGCACCGTGCGGCGGCAGGAGGAACTGCAGAGATCACTAACAGAACAGCGACACCGTGCGGCAGCAGGAGGAACTGCAGAGACCACCAACAGAACAGCGACACCGTGCGGCGGCAGGAGGAACTGCAGAGATCACTAACTAAACAGCGACACCGTGCGGCGGCAGGAGGAACTGCAGAGATCACTAACTAAACAGCGGCACCGTGCGGCGGCAGGAGGAACTGCAGAGATCACTAACTAAACAGCGACACCGTGCGGCGGCAGGAGGAACTGCAGAGATCACTAACTAAACAGCGACACCGTGCGGCGGCAGGAGGAACTGCAGAGATCACTAACTAAACAGCGGCACCGTGCGGCGGCAGGAGGAACTGCAGAGATCACTAACTAAACAGCGGCACCGTGCGGCGGCAGGAGGAACTGCAGAGATCACTAACTAAACAGCGACACCGTGCGGCGGCAGGAGGAACTGCAGAGATCACCAACAAAACAGCGACACCGTGCGGCGGCAGGAGGAACTGCAGAGATCACTAACTAAACAGCGACACCGTGCGGCGGCAGGAGGAACTGCAGAGATCACTAACTAAACAGCGGCACCGTGCGGCGGCAGGAGGAACTGCAGAGATCACTAACTAAACAGCGGCACCGTGCGGCGGCAGGAGGAACTGCAGAGATCACTAACTAAACAGCGGCACCGTGCGGCGGCAGGAGGAACTGCAGAGATCACTAACTAAACAGCGACACCGTGCGGCGGCAGGAGGAACTGCAGAGATCACTAACTAAACAGCGGCACCGTGCGGCGGCAGGAGGAACTGCAGAGATCACTAACTAAACAGCGACACCGTGCGGCGGCAGGAGGAACTGCAGAGATCACTAACTAAACAGCGACACCGTGCGGCGGCAGGAGGAACTGCAGAGATCACTAACTAAACAGCGACACCGTGCGGCGGCAGGAGGAACTGCAGAGATCACTAACTAAACAGCGGCACCGTGCGGCGGCAGGAGGAACTGCAGAGATCACTAACTAAACAGCGGCACCGTGCGGCGGCAGGAGGAACTGCAGAGATCACTAACTAAACAGCGGCACCGTGCGGCGGCAGGAGGAACTGCAGAGATCACCAACAAAACAGCGACACCGTGCGGCGGCAGGAGGAACTGCAGAGATCACTAACTAAACAGCGGCACCGTGCGGCGGCAGGAGGAACTGCAGAGATCACTAACTAAACAGCGGCACCGTGCGGCGGCAGGAGGAACTGCAGAGATCACTAACTAAACAGCGACACCGTGCGGCGGCAGGAGGAACTGCAGAGATCACCAACAAAACAGCGACACCGTGCGGCGGCAGGAGGAACTGCAGAGATCACTAACTAAACAGCGACACCGTGCGGCGGCAGGAGGAACTGCAGAGATCACTAACTAAACAGCGGCACCGTGCGGCGGCAGGAGGAACTGCAGAGATCACTAACTAAACAGCGGCACCGTGCGGCGGCAGGAGGAACTGCAGAGATCACTAACTAAACAGCGGCACCGTGCGGCGGCAGGAGGAACTGCAGAGATCACTAACTAAACAGCGACACCGTGCGGCGGCAGGAGGAACTGCAGAGATCACTAACTAAACAGCGACACCGTGCGGCGGCAGGAGGAACTGCAGAGATCACTAACTAAACAGCGACACCGTGCGGCGGCAGGAGGAACTGCAGAGATCACTAACTAAACAGCGACACCGTGCGGCGGCAGGAGGAACTGCAGAGATCACTAACTAAACAGCGGCACCGTGCGGCGGCAGGAGGAACTGCAGAGATCACTAACTAAACAGCGGCACCGTGCGGCGGCAGGAGGAACTGCAGAGATCACTAACTAAACAGCGGCACCGTGCGGCGGCAGGAGGAACTGCAGAGATCACCAACAAAACAGCGACACCGTGCGGCGGCAGGAGGAACTGCAGAGATCACTAACTAAACAGCGGCACCGTGCGGCGGCAGGAGGAACTGCAGAGATCACTAACTAAACAGCGACACCGTGCAGCGGCAGGAGGAACTGCAGAGATCACCAACAAAACAGCGGCACCGTGCGGCGGCAGGAGGAACTGCAGAGATCACTAACTAAACAGCGACACCATGCGGCGGCAGGAGGAAGTGCAGAGATCACCAACAGAACAGCGACACCGTGCGGCGGCAGGAGGAACTGCAGAGATCACTAACTAAACAGCGGCACCGTGCGGCGGCAGGAGGAACTGCAGAGATCACTAACTAAACAGCGACACCGTGCGGCGGCAGGAGGAACTGCAGAGACCACCAACAGAACAGCGACACCGTGCGGCGGCAGGAGGAACTGCAGAGACCACCAACAGAACAGCGACACCGTGCGGCGACAGGAGGAACTGCAGCGGGACATCCGGCGCACTCCAGTACAGTGTGTTTATACAGTACAATGGCAGCGCGACAAGCTCCGGTCACATGCTGTCATCACACTGTACTGGAGTGCGAAAAGCCGGATGTGTGAAACAACTTACAGAACAGCGACACCGTGCGGCGGCAGCAGAACTGCAGCGGATCACTATCAAAACAGCGACACAGTGCACAGGACGCCGCACGGTGTCGCTGTTCTGTTGGTGGTCCCTGCACTTCCTCCTGCCGCCGCACGGTGTCGCTGTTCTGTTAGTGATCTCTGCACTTCCTCCTGCCGCCGCACGGTGCCGCTGTTTAGTTAGTGATCTCTGCAGTTCCTCCTGCCGCCGCACGGTGTCGCTGTTTTGTTGGTGGTCCCTGCAGTTCCTCCTGCCGCCGCACGGTGTCGCTGTTTTGTTGGTGGTCCCTGCAGTTCCTCCTGCCGCCGCACGGTGTCGCTGTTTTGTTGGTGGTCCCTGCAGTTCCTCCTGCCGCCGCACGGTGTCGCTGTTTTGTTGGTGGTCCCTGCAGTTCCTCCTGCCGCCGCACGGTGTCGCTGTTCTGTTGGTGGTCCCTGCACTTCCTCCTGCCGCCGCACGGTGTCGCTGTTCTGTTAGCGATCTCTGCAGTTCCTCCTGCTGCCGCACGGTGCCGCTGTTTTGTTAGTGATCTCTGCACTTCCTCCTGCCGCCGCACGGTGTCGCTGTGTTGTTGGTGATCCCTGCACTTCCTCCTGCCGCCGCACGGTGCCGCTGTTTTGTTGGTGATCCCTGCACTTCCTCCTGCCGCCGCGCGGTGTCGCTGTGTTGTTGGTGATCCGTGCACTTCCTCCTGCCGCCGCGCGGTGTCGCTGTTTTGTTGGTGATCCGTGCACTTCCTCCTGCCGCCGCGCGGTGTCGCTGTTTTGTTGGTGATCCGTGCACTTCCTCCTGCCGCCGCACGGTGCCGCTGTGTTGTTGGTGATCCCTGCACTTCCTCCTGCCGCCGCACGGTGCCGCTGTGTTGTTGGTGATCCCTGCACTTCCTCCTGCCGCCGCGCGGTGTCGCTGTGTTGTTGGTGATCCCTGCAGTTCCTCCTGCCGCCGCGCGGTGTCGCTGTGTTGTTGGTGATCCCTGCACTTCCTCCTGCCGCCGCACGATGTCGCTGTTTTGTTGGTGGTCCCTGCACTTCCTCCTGCCGCCGCACGGTGTCGCTGTGTTGTTGGTGATCCCTGCACTTCCTCCTGCCGCCGCACGGTGTCGCTGTTTTGTTGGTGGTCCCTGCACTTCCTCCTGCCGCCGCGCGGTGTCGCTGTGTTGTTGGTGATCCCTGCACTTCCTCCTGCCGCCGCGCGGTGTCGCTGTTTTGTTGGTGATCCGTGCACTTCCTCCTGCCGCCGCACGGTGTCGCTGTTTTGTTGGTGGTCCCTGCAGTTCCTCCTGCCGCCGCACGGTGCCGCTGTGTTGTTGGTGATCCCTGCACTTCCTCCTGCCGCCGCACGGTGCCGCTGTGTTGTTGGTGATCCCTGCACTTCCTCCTGCCGCCGCACGGTGTCGCTGTGTTGTTGGTGATCTCTGCACTTCCTCCTGCCGCCGCACGGTGCCGCTGTGTTGTTGGTGATCCCTGCACTTCCTCCTGCCGCCGCACGGTGTCGCTGTTTTGTTGGTGGTCCCTGCACTTCCTCCTGCCGCCGCACGGTGTCGCTGTGTTGTTGGTGATCCCTGCAGTTCCTCCTGCCGCCGCACGATGTCGCTGTGTTGTTGGTGATCTCTGCACTTCCTCCTGCCGCCGCATGGTGTCGCTGTTTTGTTGGTGATCTCTGCTCTTCCTCCTGCCGCCGCACGGTGTCGCTGTGTTGTTGGTGATCCCTGCACTTCCTCCTGCCGCCGCGCGGTGTCGCTGTTTTGTTGGTGGTTCCTCCTGCCGCCGCACAGTGTCGCTGTGTTGTTGGTGATCTCTGCAGTTCCTCCTGCCGCCGCACGGTGTCGCTGTGTTGTTGGTGATCCCTGCACTTCCTCCTGCCGCCGCACGGTGTCGCTGTGTTGTTGGTGATCCCTGCAGTTCCTCCTGCCGCCGCACGATGTCGCTGTTTTGTTGGTGGTCCCTGCAGTTCCTCCTGCCGCCGCACGATGTCGCTGTGTTGTTGGTGATCCCTGCACTTCCTCCTGCCGCCGCACGGTGTCGCTGTTTAGTTAGTGATCTCTGCAGTTCCTCCTGCCGCCGCACGGTGTCGCTGTGTTGTTGGTGATCTCTGCACTTCCTCCTGCCGCCGCACGGTGTCGCTGTTTTGTTGGTGATCTCTGCACTTCCTCCTGCCGCCGCGCGGTGCCGCTGTGTTGTTGGTGATCCGTGCACTTCCTCCTGCCGCCGCACGGTGTCGCTGTGTTGTTGGTGATCCCTGCACTTCCTCCTGCCGCCGCGCGGTGTCGCTGTTTTGTTAGTGATCTCTGCACTTCCTCCTGCCGCCGCGCGGTGTCGCTGTGTTGTTGGTGATCCCTGCACTTCCTCCTGCCGCCGCGCGGTGTCGCTGTGTTGTTGGTGATCCCTGCACTTCCTCCTGCCGCCGCACGGTGTCGCTGTGTTGTTGGTGATCTCTGCACTTCCTCCTGCCGCCGCGCGGTGTCGCTGTGTTGTTGGTGATCCCTGCACTTCCTCCTGCCGCCGCGCGGTGTCGCTGTGTTGTTGGTGATCCCTGCAGTTCCTCCTGCCGCCGCACGGTGTCGCTGTGTTGTTGGTGATCCCTGCACTTCCTCCTGCCGCCGCACGGTGTCGCTGTGTTGTTGGTGATCCCTGCACTTCCTCCTGCCGCCGCGCGGTGTCGCTGTGTGGCTCCGGTGTCCGGGGCGGCTGCTCTGTCTCCGGCGGTTCCTCTTTTTGCCGCCTGTGTCGGTGGTGGCCGCGGGATGCCGGTGCCCGGGGTTTGGCCTCTTTCTCCCCGGTGTCCGGGCTCTCAGTGACCGCGGCCTCCGGGCGGCTCCTCCTCTCCGCCGGGCGCCGGTGATGCACCTCGGGGGGCGCGGGCGGATTTCCTGGGGTGTCGCCCCCTGTGTGCACGGGGCCCCCGGCTGCGGCTTTTACTTCACCTCGTGTAACTTTTTGTGGAACTTGTTGCGACTTTTTACTTGTTGACTCTTTCATTTCTGCCTTTGTTTTTAAATTATTTTTTCCTTTTTTTTGGCTGTTTTTTTTTTTCCTTTTTTTAATTTTTTTGGATTAATTTGTGACTTTCCTGGACATGGCGCTGAGCTGCGGTGCGGTGCTGGCAGCCGGGACCGCGGGGAACATGGCGCTGCCCTGGTACCACCGGGATCTGAGCCGCGCGGCTGCCGAGGAGATCCTGGCGAAGGCCGGAAGAGACGGAAGCTTCCTGGTGCGAGACAGCGAGAGCGTCACCGGGGCGTACGCCCTCTGCGTCCTGTGAGTACGTCCCTGCGAGTCCGGTCCTTAACCCACCCCTGCGAGTCCGGTCCTTCCCCCTGCACCGCCCCTGCGAATCCGGTTCCCCGCCCTCCCCCCCCACACCGCCCCTGCGAGTCCAGCCCCCCGCCCTCCCCCCCCCCCCCACACCGCCCCTGCGAGTCTGGCCCTCCCCCCCCCCGCACCGCCCCTGCGAGTCCAGCCCTCCCTCCCCCCCGCACCGCCCCTGCGAGTCCAGCCCTCCCTCCCCCCCCGCACCGCCCCTGCGAGTCCAGCCCTCCCTCCCCCCCCGCACCGCCCCTGCGAGTCCAGCCCTCCCTCCCCCCCCGCACCGCCCCTGCGAGTCCAGCCCTCCCTCCCCCCCCGCACCGCCCCTGCGAGTCCAGCCCTCCCTCCCCCCCCGCACCGCCCCTGCGAGTCCAGCCCTCCCTCCCCCCCCGCACCGCCCCTGCGAGTCCAGCCCTCCCTCCCCCCCCGCACCGCCCCTGCGAGTCCAGCCCTCCCTCCCCCCCCGCACCGCCCCTGCGAGTCCAGCCCTCCCTCCCCCCCCGCACCGCCCCTGCGAGTCCAGCCCTCCCTCCCCCCCCGCACCGCCCCTGCGAGTCCAGCCCTCCCTCCCCCCCGCACCGCCCCTGCGAGTCCGGCCCTCCCTCCCCCCCCCGCACCGCCCCTGCGAGTCTGGGCCTCCCCCCCACACCGCCCCTGCGAGTCCAGCCCTCCCTCCCCCCCCCCCCCGCACCGCCCCTGCGAGTCCGGCCCTCCCTCCCCCCCCCCCCCCCCGCACCGCCCCTGCGAGTCCAGCCCTCCCTCCCCCCCCCCCGCACCGCCCCTGCGAGTCCAGCCCTCCCTCCCCCCCCCCCGCACCGCCCCTGCGAGTCCAGCCCTCCCTCCCCGCACCGCCCCTGCGAGTCCAGCCCTCCCTCCCCGCACCGCCCCTGCGAGTCCAGCCCTCCCTCCCCGCACCGCCCCTGCGAGTCCAGCCCTCCCTCCCCGCACCGCCCCTGCGAGTCCAGCCCTCCCTCCCTCCCTGCACCGCCCCTGCGAGTCCAGCCCTCCCTCCCCGCACCGCCCCTGCGAGTCCAGCCCTCCCTCCCCCCCCCGCACCGCCCCTGCGAGTCCAGCCCTCCCTCCCCCCCCCCCGCACCGCCCCTGCGAGTCCAGCCCTCCCTCCCCCCCCCCGCACCGCCCCTGCGAGTCCAGCCCTCCCTCCCTCCCCGCACCGCCCCTGCGAGTCCAGCCCTCCCTCCCTCCCCGCACCGCCCCTGCGAGTCCAGTCCTCCCTCCCCCCCTGCACCGCCCCTGGGAGTCTGGCCCTTCCCCCCCACAGTGCCCCTGCGAATCCGGTTCCTCTCCTTCCCCCCCCCCCCCGCACTGCCCTCTGCGGATCCGGTCTCCCCCTCCCCCCGCACCGCCCCTGCGAATCTGGTCCCCCCCCCCCCTGCGAATCCGGTCGGTCCCCCCCCCTGCGAGTCCGGTCGGTCCCCCCCTCCTGCGAGTCCGGTCGGTCCCCCCCTCCTGCGAGTCCGGTCGGTCCCCCCCTCCTGCGAGTCCGGTCGGTCCCCCCCCCTGCGAGTCCGGTCGGTCCCCCCCCCTGCGAGTCCGGTCGGTCCCCCCCCCCTGCGAGTCCGGTCGGTCCCCCCCCCTGCGAGTCCGGTCGGTCCCCCCCCCTGCGAGTCCGGTCGGTCCCCCCCCCCTGCGAGTCCGGTCGGTCCCCCCCCCCCTGCGAGTCCGGTCGGTCCCCCCCCCTGCGAGTCCGGTCGGTCCCCCCCCCTGCGAGTCCGGTCGGTCCCCCCCCCCTGCGAGTCCGGTCGGCCCCCCCCCCCCTGCGAGTCCGGTCGGTCCCCCCCCCCTGCGAGTCCGGTCGGTCCCCCCCCCCTGCGAGTCCGGTCGGTCCCCCCCCCCCTGCGAGTCCGGTCGGTCCCCCCCCCCCTGCGAGTCCGGTCGGTCCCCCCCCCCCCTGCGAGTCCGGTCGGTCCCCCCCCCCCTGCGAGTCCGGTCGGTCCCCCCCCCCCTGCGAGTCCGGTCGGTCCCCCCCCCCCTGCGAGTCCGGTCGGTCCCCCCCCCCCCCTGCGAGTCCGGTCGGTCCCCCCCCCCCTGCGAGTCCGGTCGGTCCCCCCCCCCCTGCGAGTCCGGTCGGTCCCCCCCCCCCTGCGAGTCCGGTCGGTCCCCCCCCCCCTGCGAGTCCGGTCGATCCCCCCCCCCCTGCGAGTCCGGTCGGTCCCCCCCCCCTGCGAGTCCGGTCGGTCCCCCCCCCCTGCGAGTCCGGTCGGTCCCCCCCCCCCTGCGAGTCCGGTCGGTCCCCCCCCCCCCTGCGAGTCCGGTCGGTCCCCCCCCCCCCTGCGAGTCCGGTCGGTCCCCCCCCCCCCTGCGAGTCCGGTCGGTCCCCCCCCCCCCTGCGAGTCCGGTCGGTCCCCCCCCCCCCTGCGAGTCCGGTCGGTCCCCCCCCCCCCTGCGAGTCCGGTCGGTCCCCCCCCCCCCTGCGAGTCCGGTCGGTCCCCCCCCCCCTGCGAGTCCGGTCGGTCCCCCCCCCCCCTGCGAGTCCGGTCGGTCCCCCCCCCCCCCTGCGAGTCCGGTCGGTCCCCCCCCCCCCTGCGAGTCCGGTCGGTCCCCCCCCCCCTGCGAGTCCGGTCGGTCCCCCCCCCCCCTGCGAGTCCGGTCGGTCCCCCCCCCCCCTGCGAGTCCGGTCGGTCCCCCCCCCCCCCTGCGAGTCCGGTCGGTCCCCCCCCCCCCCTGCGAGTCCGGTCGGTCCCCCCCCCCCCCTGCGAGTCCGGTCGGTCCCCCCCCCCCCCTGCGAGTCCGGTCGGTCCCCCCCCCCCCTGCGAGTCCGGTCGGTCCCCCCCCCCCCTGCGAGTCCGGTCGGTCCCCCCCCCCCTGCGAGTCCGGTCGGTCCCCCCCCCCTGCGAGTCCGGTCGGTCCCCCCCCCCCCTGCGAGTCCGGTCGGTCCCCCCCCCCCCTGCGAGTCCGGTCGGTCCCCCCCCCTGAGAATCTGGCCCCCCCGCACTGCCCCTGCGAGTCCGGCTCTTCACCCCCCGCCCCCCCAGTGAGTCCAGCCCCCTCCTCATTATGGCACTAGCGTCAGACTGTGTCGTGCTGATGGCGCCTCATACCCTGGGGCTGACCTGATATTAGAGCGATAATGGCGGTAAGACGTGCGATCAGCGGGAGCTGTGATCTCATGGATTCGCTGTCACTTCCTCAGCTGAGGTTTCGTCACAGTGTGCGCTCTGGATGCCCTCGGGTTTCATGATGTCATTCAGGAGGATCTGTGGTGAGCGGATGTGGCGGCGTTGTCCCCACGCTGGCAGCCGGCCACACTGACTGGTCAGAGACTGTGGCCCTCAGGCCGGACGGTAAGCGGCGGGGGTCACATTCTTTGCTTCGTGTGCGTCCGCCCGAGAGGACGCGGTGACCGCGCTGTGCCCTGGAAGCAGAACTCTGCATCCGTCTGTGTAAATACTGCACATGGCGCCATCCGGCTCTATAGCGCCATCGCTGGTGCCCCGTCCTGCGTCTTCTCTGGTCACATCCGGAGCTGCGTTCATAATTCTGCTTGTGTCCTGGCGTCTCTCGGGATGCGGTTCCGCGCTGATCCCCCCCCCAGCGGAGCGGTTTTTATAAGGCGCACCATCGCGGTTCATACGTATGAATGGCGCCATCACTTGTGCCCCACGTACACAGCACATGACCGTCCCGGCCCGGCTCCGGGGGACTCCTGACGGGTGCGGCGGCTCCGGGGGACTCCTGACGGGTGCGGCGGTTCCGGGGGACTCCTGACGGGTGCGGCGGTTCCGGGGGACTCCTGACGGGTGCGGCGGTTCCGGGGGACTCCTGACGGGTGCGGCGGCTCCGGGGGACTCCTGACGGGTGCGGCGGCTCCGGGGGACTCCTGACGGGTGCGGCGGCTCCGGGGGACTCCTGACGGGTGCGGCGGCTCCGGGGGACTCCTGACGGGTGCGGCGGCTCCGGGGGACTCCTGACGGGTGCGGCGGCTCCGGGGGACTCCTGACGGGTGCGGCGGCTCCGGGGGACTCCTGACGGGTGCGGCGGCTCCGAGGGACTCCTGACGGGTGCGGCGGCTCCGGGGGACTCCTGACGGGTGCGGCGGCTCCGGGGGACTCCTGACGGGTGCGGCGGCTCCGGGGGACTCCTGACGGGTGCGGCGGCTCCGGGGGACTCCTGACGGGTGCGGCGGCTCCGGGGGACTCCTGACGGGTGCGGCGGCTCCGGGGGACTCCTGACGGGTGCGGCGGCTCCGGGGGACTCCTGACGGGTGCGGCGGCTCCGGGGTACTCCTGACGGGTGCGGCGGCTCTGGGGTACTCCTGACGGGTGCGGCGGCTCTGGGGTACTCCTGACGGGTGCGGCGGCTCTGGGGTACTCCTGACGGGTGCGGCGGCTCCGGGGGACTCCTGACGGGTGCGGCGGCTCCGGGGGACTCCTGACGGGTGCGGCGGCTCCGGGGGACTCCTGACGGGTGCGGCGGCTCCGGGGGACTCCTGACGGGTGCGGCGGCTCCGGGGGACTCCTGACGGGTGCGGCGGCTCCGGGGGACTCCTGACGGGTGCGGCGGCTCCGGGGGACTCCTGACGGGTGCGGCGGCTCCGGGGGACTCCTGACGGGTGCGGCGGCTCCGGGGGACTCCTGACGGGTGCGGCGGCTCCGGGGGACTCCTGACGGGTGCGGCGGCTCCGGGGGACTCCTGACGGGTGCGGCGGCTCCGGGGGACTCCTGACGGGTGCGGCGGCTCCGGGGGACTCCTGACGGGTGCGGCGGCTCCGGGGGACTCCTGACGGGTGCGGCGGCTCCAGAGCCTGAGGCTTCACTGCGCCACGGCTCATCACACAGGAATGTGCAGAATATCTGTCGCTCCAGGGCCGCCGAGAGACAGCTGCAGCCGCGGAAGTGAGCAGAGCGGGAGCACAGCTGCGGCCTCCGCTCAGATACATATATATATATAGGGGCGGCCCACTGCTGAGATACATATATACAGGATCCAGCCTCGGCCCCTCGTGTACCCCCCGCTCAGATACATATACACCAGGTCCAGCCTCTGCCCCCCGTGTACCCCCCGCTCAGATACATGTACACTGGGTCCAGCCCCGGCCCCCCGTGTACCCTTGGCTCAGATACATGTACACCGGGTCCAGCCCCGGCCCCCCGTGTACCACCACTCAGATACATGTACACCGGGCCCAGCCCCGGCCCCCCGTGTACCACCACTCAGATACATATACACCAGGTCCAGGCCCGACCCCCCCCGTGTACCCCCCGCTCAGATACATATACACCAGGTCCAGCCCCGGCCCCCCCGTGTACCCCCCGCTCAGATACATGTACACTGGGACCAGCCTCGGCCCCCCGCGTACCCCCTGCTCAGATACATAAAAACCGGGTCCAGCCTCGGCCCCCCGTGTACCCTTGGCTCAGATACATGTACACCGGGTCCAGCCTCGGCCCCCCGTGTACCCCCTGCTCAGATACATGTACACTGGGTCCAGCCTCGGCCCCCGCATACCTCCTGCTCAGATACGTGTACACCGGGTCCAGCCTCGGCCCCCCGCGTACCCCCTGCTTAGATACATGTACACCGGGTCCAGCCTCGGCCCCCCGCGTACCCCCCGCTCAGATACATGTACACCAGGTCCAGCCTCGGCCCCCCGTGTACCCTTGGCTCAGATACATGTACACCGGGTCCAGCCTCGGCCCCCCGCTCAGATACATGTACACCGGGTCCAGCCTCGGCCCCCCGTGTACCCCCCGCTCAGATACATGTACACCAGGTCCAGCCTCGGCCCCCCGTGTACCCTTGGCTCAGATACATGTACACCAGGTCCAGCCTCGGCCCCCGTGTACCCCCCGCTCAGATACATGTACACCGGGTCCAGCCTTGGCCCCCCGTGTACCCCCCGCTCAGATACATGTACACCGGGTCCAGCCTCGGCCCCCCGTGTACCCTTGGCTCAGATACATGTACACCGGGTCCAGCCTCGGCCCCCCGCGTACCCCCTGCTCAGATACATGTACACCGGGTCCAGCCTCGGCCCCCCGTGTACCCTTGGCTCAGATACATGTACACCGGGTCCAGCCTCGGCCCCCTGCGTACCCCCCGCTCAGATACATGTACACCAGGTCCAGCCTCGGCCCCCCGTGTACCCTTGGCTCAGATACATGTACACCGGGTCCAGCCTTGGCCCCCCGTGTACCCCCTGCTCAGATACATGTACACTGGGTCCAGCCTCGGCCCCCCGTGTACCCCCCGCTCAGATACATGTACATCGGGTCCAGCCTCGGCCCCCCGTGTACCCTTGGCTCAGATACATGTACACCGGGTCCAGCCTCGGCCCCCCGTGTACCCCCTGCTCAGATACATGTACACCGGGTCCAGCCTCGGCCCCCCGTGTACCCCCTGCTCAGATACATGTACACCGGGTCCAGCCTCGGCCCCCCGTGTACCCCCCGCTCAGGGTTGGAGGAGGCCGGGTGTGTATAAAGCGGTGACATTTCCGTCACCGGATGAAGGAGACATGACCCTAACAGGATCATTATGGTCTGAAACCTCGGGCACGCGTATCTGAGCACAAATCTCCACGGGTGCACAGACTTTTGCATTGGACGATTTTCCTTTTTGTTAATTTAAAAATGTAAAAGTTTTTTTGGGCCTAAAATACAAAGAAGCGGTGAACAACGTCCTGTAACGTTCTGCTCAGACACTTTCATCCGCAGCTTTCTTCACTGTTCACAATGACAGTCATTTAGGCCAGGGGTGCTCAAACTTTTGCATCCTCTGTATAGTGCTATATACCAGTCCTGCAGAATGTACAGTATATTACAGCACAGGAACAGATGAGACTTACAGCTGACGTTATGTCTGATGGCGACGCTCACTTCTCCATCTGGCCCAGACCGACATGACGACTTCTCCGGCCAGGACTTGTCTGCGGAGGTTACAGCACGGACACATCCGACTCCTCACATCTCCGGCCCCGTCACCAGGTACCCCCGAGCGGGACCGACCGAGCTGAGCCGTGCAACAACAAGCTGAAGAGTGCACGCTAACTCTAACATGCCCCCCACACTGTAATATGGCCCCAGTATTCCCCCCCACACTGTAATATGGCCCCAGTATTCCCCCCCACTGTAATATGGCCCCAGTATTCCCCCCCACACTGTAATATGGCCCCAGTATTCCCCCCCCCCACACGGTAATATGGCCCCAGTATTCCCCCCCCCCACACGGTAATATGGCCCCAGTATTCCCCCCCAAACTGTAATATGGCCCCAGTATCCCCCCCACACTGTAATATGTCCCCAGTATTTCCCCCCACACGGTAATATGGCCCCAGTATTTCCCCCCACACTGTAATATGGCCCCCAGTATCCCCCCCACACTGTAATATGGCCCCAGTATTTCCCCCCACACGGTAATATGGCCCCAGTATTTCCCCCCACACTGTAATATGGCCCCAGTATTTCCCCCCACACTGTAATATGGCCCCCAGTATTCCCCCCCCACTGTAATATGGCCCCAGTATTCCCCGCACACTGTAATATGGCCCCAGTATTCCCCCCCACACTGTAATGTGGTCCCCAGTATTCCCCCCACACTGTAATATGGCCCCAGTATTCCCCCCACACTATAATATGGCCCCAGTATTCCCCACACACTGTAATATGGCCCCAGTATTCCCCCCACACTGTAATATGGCCCCAGTATTCCCCCCACACTGTAATATGGCCCCAGTATTCCCCCCACACTGTAATATGGCCCCAGTATTCCCCCACACTGTAATATGGCCCCAGTATTCCCCCCACACTGTAATATGGCCCCAGTATTCCCCCCACACTGTAATATGGCCCCAGTATTCCCCCCACACTGTAATATGGCCCCCAGTATTCCCCTCACACTGTAATATGGCCCCAGTATTCCCCCCCCACTGTAATATGGCCCCAGTATTCCCCGCACACTGTAATATGGCCCCAGTATTCCCCCCACACTGTAATATGGCCCCAGTATTCCCCGCACACTGTAATATGGCCCCAGTATTCCCCCACACTGTAATATGGCCCCAGTATTCCCCCACACTGTAATATGGCCCCAGTATTCCCCCCACACTGTAATATGGCCCCAGTATTCCCCCCACACTGTAATATGGCCCCAGTATTCCCCCCACACTGTAATATGGCCCCAGTATTCCCCCCACACTGTAATATGGCCCCAGTATTCCCCGCACACTGTAATATGGCCCCAGTATTCCCCCACACTGTAATATGGCCCCAGTATTTCCCGCACACTGTAATATGGCCCCAGTATTCCCCCACACTGTAATATGGCCCCAGTATTCCCCCCACACTGTAATATGGCCCCAGTATTCCCCCCCAAACTGTAATATGGCCCCAGTATTTCCCCCACACTGTAATATGGCCCCAGTATTCCCCCCACACTGTAATATGGCCCCAGTATTCCCCCCACACTGTAATATGGCCCCAGTATTCCCCCCCAAACTGTAATATGGCCCCAGTATTTCCCCCACACTGTAATATGGCCCCAGTATTCCCCCCACACTGTAATATGGCCCCCAGTATTCCCCCCCACACTGTAATATGGCCCCAGTATTCCCCCCCAAACTGTAATATGGCCCCAGTATTTCCCCCCACACTGTAATATGGCCCCAGTATTTCCCCCCACACTGTAATATGGCCCCAGTATTCCCCCCACACTGTAATATGGCCCCCAGTATCCCCTCCACACTGTAATATGACCCCAGTATTTCCCCCCACACTGTAATATGACCCCAGTATTTCCCCCCACACTGTAATATGACCCCAGTATTTCCCCCACACGGTAATATGACCCAGTATTTCCCCCACACTGTAATATGGCCCCCAGTATTTCCCCCCACACTGTAATATGACCCCAGTATTTCCCCCACACTGTAATATGGCCCCCAGTATTTCCCCCCACACTGTAATATGACCCCAGTATTCCCCCCACGCTGTAATATGGCCCCCAGTATTTCCCCCCACGCTGTAATATGGCCCCCAGTATTCCCCCCCACGCTGTAATATGGCCCCAGTATTCCCCCCACACTGTAATATGGCCCCAGTATTCCCCCCACACTGTAATATGGCCCCAGTATTCCCCCCACACTGTAATATGGCCCCATTATTCCCCCCACACTGTAGTATGGCCCCAGTATTCCCCCCACACTGTAATATGGCCCCATTATTCCCCCCACACTGTAATATGGCCCCCATTATTCCCCCCACACTGTAATATGGCCCCATTATTCCCCCCACACTGTAATATGGCCCCCATTATTCCCCCCACACTGTAATATGGCCCCAGTATTCCCCCCACACTGTAATATGGCCCCAGTATTCCCCCCACACTGTAATATGGCCCCAGTATTCCCCCCCACACTAATATGGCCCCAGTATTCCCCCCCACACTAAAATGGCCCCAGTATTCCCCCCCACACTGTAATATGGCCCCAGTATTCCCCCCCACACTGTAATATGGCCCCAGTATTCCCCCCCACACTAATATGGCCCCAGTATTCCCCCCACACTGTAATATGGCCCCAGTATTCCCCCCCACACTAATATGGCCCCAGTATTCCCCCCCACACTAATATGGCCCCAGTATTCCCCCCCACACTGTAATATGGCCCCAGTATTCCCCCCCACACTAATATGGCCCCAGTATTCCCCCCCACACTAATATGGCCCCAGTATTCCCCCCACACTGTAATATGGCCCCAGTATTCCCCCCACACTGTAATATGGCCCCAGTATTCCCCCCCACACTGTAATATGGCCCCAGTATTCCCCCCCACACTGTAATATGGCCCCAGTATTCCCCCCCACACTGTAATATGGCCCCAGTATTCCCCCCACACTGTAATATGGCCCCCATTATTCCCCCCACACTGTAATATGGCCCCAGTATTCCCCCCACACTGTAATATGGCCCCAGTATTCCCCCCACACTGTAATATGGCCCCAGTATTCCCCCCACACTGTAATATGGCCCCAGTATTCCCCCCACACTGTAATATGGCCCCAGTATTCCCCCCCACACTAATATGGCCCCAGTATTCCCCCCCACACTAATATGGCCCCATTATTCCCCCCACACTGTAATATGGCCCCCATTATTCCCCCCACACTGTAATATGGCCCCAGTATTCCCCCCACACTGTAATATGGCCCCAGTATTCCCCCCACACTGTAATATGGCCCCAGTATTCCCCCCCACACTAATATGGCCCCAGTATTCCCCCCCACACTAAAATGGCCCCAGTATTCCCCCCCACACTGTAATATGGCCCCAGTATTCCCCCCCACACTGTAATATGGCCCCAGTATTCCCCCCCACACTAATATGGCCCCAGTATTCCCCCCACACTGTAATATGGCCCCAGTATTCCCCCCCACACTAATATGGCCCCAGTATTCCCCCCCACACTAATATGGCCCCAGTATTCCCCCCCACACTGTAATATGGCCCCAGTATTCCCCCCCACACTAATATGGCCCCAGTATTCCCCCCCCACACTAATATGGCCCCAGTATTCCCCCCACACTGTAATATGGCCCCAGTATTCCCCCCCACACTGTAATATGGCCCCAGTATTCCCCCCCACACTGTAATATGGCCCCAGTATTCCCCCCCACACTGTAATATGGCCCCAGTATTCCCCCCCACACTGTAATATGGCCCCAGTATTCCCCCCACACTGTAATATGGCCCCCATTATTCCCCCCACACTGTAATATGGCCCCAGTATTCCCCCCCAAACTGTAATATGGCCCCAGTATTCCCCCCACACTGTAATATGGCCCCAGTATTCCCCCCCACACTGTAATATGGCCCCAGTATTCCCCCCCACACTGTAATATGGCTCCAGTATTCCCCCCCACACTGTAATATGGCCCCAGTATTCCCCCCACACTGTAATATGGCCCCCATTATTCCCCCCACACTGTAATATGGCCCCAGTATTCCCCCCACACTGTAATATGGCCCCAGTATTCCCCCCACACTGTAATATGGCCCCAGTATTCCCCCCACACTGTAATATGGCCCCAGTATTCCCCCCCACACTAATATGGCCCCAGTATTCCCCCCCACACTAATATGGCCCCATTATTCCCCCCACACTGTAATATGGCCCCCATTATTCCCCCCACACTGTAATATGGCCCCAGTATTCCCCCCCACACTGTAATATGGCCCCAGTATTCCCCCCCACACGGTAATATGGCCCCAGTATTCCACTCACACTGTAATGTGGCCCCCAGTATTCCCCCCCACACTGTAATATGGCCCCAGTATTCCCCCCACACTGTAATATGGCCCCCATTATTCCCCCCACACTGTAATATGGCCCCAGTATTCCCCCCACACTGTAATATGGCCCCAGTATTCCCCCCCACACTGTAATATGGCCCCAGTATTCCCCCCCACACTAATATGGCCCCAGTATTCCCCCCCACACTAAAATGGCCCCAGTATTCCCCCCCACACTGTAATATGGCCCCAGTATTCCCCCCCACACTGTAATATGGCCCCAGTATTCCCCCCCACACTAATATGGCCCCAGTATTCCCCCCACACTGTAATATGGCCCCAGTATTCCCCCCCACACTAATATGGCCCCAGTATTCCCCCCCACACTAATATGGCCCCAGTATTCCCCCCCCACACTAATATGGCCCCAGTATTCCCCCCACACTGTAATATGGCCCCAGTATTCCCCCCCACACTGTAATATGGCCCCAGTATTCCCCCCCACACTGTAATATGGCCCCAGTATTCCCCCCCACACTGTAATATGGCCCCAGTATTCCCCCCACACTGTAATATGGCCCCAGTATTCCCCCCACACTGTAATATGGCCCCCATTATTCCCCCCACACTGTAATATGGCCCCAGTATTCCCCCCCAAACTGTAATATGGCCCCAGTATTCCCCCCACACTGTAATATGGCCCCAGTATTCCCCCCCACACTGTAATATGGCCCCAGTATTCCCCCCCACACTGTAATATGGCCCCAGTATTCCCCCCCACACTGTAATATGGCCCCAGTATTCCCCCCACACTGTAATATGGCCCCCCTTATTCCCCCCACACTGTAATATGGCCCCAGTATTCCCCCCACACTGTAATATGGCCCCAGTATTCCCCCCACACTGTAATATGGCCCCAGTATTCCCCCCACACTGTAATATGGCCCCAGTATTCCCCCCCACACTAATATGGCCCCAGTATTCCCCCCCACACTAATATGGCCCCATTATTCCCCCCACACTGTAATATGGCCCCCCTTATTCCCCCCACACTGTAATATGGCCCCAGTATTCCCCCCACACTGTAATATGGCCCCAGTATTCCCCCCACACTGTAATATGGCCCCAGTATTCCCCCCCACACTAATATGGCCCCAGTATTCCCCCCCACACTAAAATGGCCCCAGTATTCCCCCCCACACTGTAACATGGCCCCAGTATTCCCCCCCACACTGTAATATGGCCCCAGTATTCCCCCCACACTGTAATATGGCCCCAGTATTCCCCCCCACACTAATATGGCCCCAGTATTCCCCCCCACACTAATATGGCCCCAGTATTCCCCCCCACACTGTAATATGGCCCCAGTATTCCCCCCCACACTAATATGGCCCCAGTATTCCCCCCCCACACTAATATGGCCCCAGTATTCCCCCCACACTGTAATATGGCCCCAGTATTCCCCCCCACACTGTAATATGGCCCCAGTATTCCCCCCCACACTGTAATATGGCCCCAGTATTCCCCCCCACACTGTAATATGGCCCCAGTATTCCCCCCCACACTGTAATATGGCCCCAGTATTCCCCCCCACACTGTAATATGGCCCCAGTATTCCCCCCACACTGTAATATGGCCCCCATTATTCCCCCCACACTGTAATATGGCCCCAGTATTCCCCCCACACTGTAATATGGCCCCAGTATTCCCCCCACACTGTAATATGGCCCCAGTATTCCCCCCACACTGTAATATGGCCCCAGTATTCCCCCCACACTGTAATATGGCCCCAGTATTCCCCCCCCACACTAATATGGCCCCAGTATTCCCCCCCACACTAATATGGCCCCAGTATTCCCCCCACACTGTAATATGGCCCCAGTATTCCCCCCCACACTGTAATATGGCTCCAGTATTCCCCCCCACACTGTAATATGGCCCCAGTATTCCCCCCCACACGGTAATATGGCCCCAGTATTCCACTCACACTGTAATGTGGCCCCCAGTATTCCCCCCCACACTGTAATATGGCCCCAGTATTCCCCCCACACTGTAATATGGCCCCCATTATTCCCCCCACACTGTAATATGGCCCCAGTATTCCCCCCACACTGTAATATGGCCCCAGTATTCCCCCCACACTGTAATATGGCCCCAGTATTCCCCCCACACTGTAATATGGCCCCAGTATTCCCCCCCACACTAATATGGCCCCAGTATTCCCCCCACACTGTAATATGGCCCCAGTATTCCCCCCCACACTGTAATATGGCCCCAGTATTCCCCCCACACTGTAATATGGCCCCAGTATTCCCCCCACACTATAATATGGCCCCAGTATTCCCCACACACTGTAATATGGCCCCAGTATTCCCCCCACACTGTAATATGGCCCCAGTATTCCCCCCACACTGTAATATGGCCCCAGTATTCCCCCCACACTGTAATATGGCCCCAGTATTCCTCGCACACTGTAATATGGCCCCAGTATTCCCCCACACTGTAATATGGCCCCAGTATTCCCCCCACACTGTAATATGGCCCCAGTATTCCCCCCACACTGTAATATGGCCCCAGTATTCCCCCCACACTGTAATATGGCCCCCAGTATTCCCCTCACACTGTAATATGGCCCCAGTATTCCCCCCCCACTGTAATATGGCCCCAGTATTCCCCGCACACTGTAATATGGCCCCAGTATTCCCCCCACACTGTAATATGGCCCCAGTATTCCCCGCACACTGTAATATGGCCCCAGTATTCCCCCACACTGTAATATGGCCCCAGTATTCCCCCCACACTGTAATATGGCCCCAGTATTCCCCCCACACTGTAATATGGCCCCAGTATTCCCCCCACACTGTAATATGGCCCCAGTATTCCCCGCACACTGTAATATGGCCCCAGTATTCCCCCACACTGTAATATGGCCCCAGTATTTCCCGCACACTGTAATATGGCCCCAGTATTCCCCCACACTGTAATATGGCCCCAGTATTCCCCCCACACTGTAATATGGCCCCAGTATTCCCCCCCAAACTGTAATATGGCCCCAGTATTTCCCCCACACTGTAATATGGCCCCAGTATTCCCCCCACACTGTAATATGGCCCCAGTGTTCCCCCCCAAACTGTAATATGGCCCCAGTATTTCCCCCACACTGTAATATGGCCCCAGTATTCCCCCCACACTGTAATATGGCCCCCAGTATCCCCCCCAAACTGTAATATGGCCCCAGTATTCCCCCCCAAACTGTAATATGGCCCCAGTATTTCCCCCCACACTGTAATATGACCCCAGTATTTCCCCCCACACTGTAATATGGCCCCAGTATTCCCCCCACACTGTAATATGGCCCCCAGTATCCCCTCCACACTGTAATATGACCCCAGTATTTCCCCCCACACTGTAATATGACCCCAGTATTTCCCCCCACACTGTAATATGACCCCAGTATTTCCCCCACACGGTAATATGACCCAGTATTTCCCCCACACTGTAATATGGACCCCAGTATTTCCCCCCACACTGTAATATGACCCCAGTATTTCCCCCACACTGTAATATGGCCCCCAGTATTTCCCCCCACACTGTAATATGACCCCAGTATTCCCCCCACGCTGTAATATGGCCCCCAGTATTTCCCCCCACGCTGTAATATGGCACCCAGTATTCCCCCCCACGCTGTAATATGGCCCCAGTATTCCCCCCACACTGTAATATGGCCCCAGTATTCCCCCCACACTGTAATATGGCCCCCATTATTCCCCCCACACTGTAATATGGCCCCCATTATTCCCCCCACACTGTAGTATGGCCCCAGTATTCCCCCCACACTGTAATATGGCCCCATTATTCCCCCCACACTGTAATATGGCCCCCATTATTCCCCCCACACTGTAATATGGCCCCATTATTCCCCCCACACTGTAATATGGCCCCCATTATTCCCCCCACACTGTAATATGGCCCCAGTATTCCCCCCACACTGTAATATGGCCCCAGTATTCCCCCCACACTGTAATATGGCCCCAGTATTCCCCCCCACACTAATATGGCCCCAGTATTCCCCCCCACACTAAAATGGCCCCAGTATTCCCCCCCACACTGTAATATGGCCCCAGTATTCCCCCCCACACTGTAATATGGCCCCAGTATTCCCCCCCACACTAATATGGCCCCAGTATTCCCCCCACACTGTAATATGGCCCCAGTATTCCCCCCCACACTAATATGGCCCCAGTATTCCCCCCCACACTAATATGGCCCCAGTATTCCCCCCCACACTGTAATATGGCCCCAGTATTCCCCCCCACACTAATATGGCCCCAGTATTCCCCCCCACACTAATATGGCCCCAGTATTCCCCCCACACTGTAATATGGCCCCAGTATTCCCCCCACACTGTAATATGGCCCCAGTATTCCCCCCCACACTGTAATATGGCCCCAGTATTCCCCCCCACACTGTAATATGGCCCCAGTATTCCCCCCCACACTGTAATATGGCCCCAGTATTCCCCCCCACACTGTAATATGGCCCCAGTATTCCCCCCCACACTGTAATATGGCCCCCATTATTCCCCCCACACTGTAATATGGCCCCAGTATTCCCCCCACACTGTAATATGGCCCCAGTATTCCCCCCACACTGTAATATGGCCCCAGTATTCCCCCCACACTGTAATATGGCCCCAGTATTCCCCCCCACACTAATATGGCCCCAGTATTCCCCCCCACACTAATATGGCCCCAGTATTCCCCCCACACTGTAATATGGCCCCAGTATTCCCCCCACACTGTAATATGGCCCCAGTATTCCCCCCCACACTGTAATATGGCCCCAGTATTCCCCCCCACACGGTAATATGGCCCCAGTATTCCACTCACACTGTAATGTGGCCCCCAGTATTCCCCCCCACACTGTAATATGGCCCCAGTATTCCCCCCACACTGTAATATGGCCCCCATTATTCCCCCCACACTGTAATATGGCCCTCCAGTATTCCCCCCACACTGTAATATGGCCCCAGTATTCCCCCCACACTGTAATATGGCCCCAGTATTCCCCCCACACTGTAATATGGCCCCAGTATTCCCCCCCACACTAATATGGCCCCAGTATTCCCTCCCACACTAATATGCCCCAGTATTCCCCCCACACTGTAATATGGCCCCAGTATTCCCCCCACACTGTAATATGGCCCAGTATTCCCCCCCACACTGTAATATGGCCCCAGTATTTCCCCCCCACACGGTAATATGGCCCCAGTATTCCACTCACACTGTAATGTGGCCCCCAGTATTCCCCCACGCTGTAATATGGGCCCAGTATTTCCCCACACTGTAATATGGCCCCAGTATTCCCCCCACACTGTAATATGGGCCCAGTATTCCCCCCACACTGTAATATGGCCCCAGTATTCCCCCCACACTGTAATATGTCCCCAGTATTCCCCCCACACTGTAATATGGGCCCAGTATTCCCCCCCACACTGTAATATGGCCCCCAGTATTTCCCCCACACTGTAATATGTCCCCAGTATTCCCCCCCACACTGTAATGTGGCCCCCAGTATTCCCCCCACACTGTAATGTGGCCCCCAGTATTCCCCCCACACTGTAATATGGCCCCCATTATTCCCCCCACACTGTAATATGGCCCCCATTATTCCCCCCACACTGTAATATGGCCCCAGTATCCCCCCCCACTGTAATATGGCCCCAGTATTCCCCCCCAAACTGTAATATGGCCTCAGTATTCTCCGCACACTGTAATATGGCCTCAGTATTCTCCCCCCACTGTAATATGGCCCCAGTATTCCCCCCCCCCACTGTAATATGGCCCCAGTATTCCCCCCACACTGTATTCCCCCCACACTGTAATATGGCCCCAGTATTCCACCCACACTGTAATGTGGCCCCCAGTATTCCCCCCACGCTGTAATATGGGCCCAGTATTCCCCCACACTGTAATATGGCCCCCATTATTCCCCCCACACTGTAATATGGGCCCAGTATTCCCCCACGCTGTAATATGGCCCCAGTATTCCCCCCACACTGTAATATGGCCCCCAGTATTTCCCCCACACTGTAATATGTCCCCAGTATTCCCCCCACACTGTAATGTGGCCCCCAGTATTCCCCCCACACTGTAATATGGCCCCCATTATTCCCCCCCACTGTAATATGGCCCCAGTATTCCCCCCCCCACTGTAATATGGCCCCAGTATTCCCCCCCCACTGTAATATGGCCCCAGTATTCCCCCCCACTGTAATATGGCCCCAGTATTCCCCCCACACTGTAATATGGCCCCAGTATTCCCCCCACACTGTAATATGGCCCCAGTATTCCCCCCACACTGTAATATGGCCCCAGTATTCCCCCCACACTGTAATATGGCCCCAGTATTCCCCCCCCACACTGTAATATGGCCCCAGTATTCCCCCCACACGGTAATATGGCCCCAGTATTCCACCCACACTGTAATGTGGCCCCCAGTATTCCCCCCCACGCTGTAATATGGGCCCAGTATTCCCCCACACTGTAATATGGCCCCCATTATTCCCCCCACACTGTAATATGGCCCCAGTATTCCCCCCCACACTGTAATATGGCCCCAGTATTCCCCCCCCCCCCCCCCCACACTGTAATATGTCCCCAGTATTCCCCCCACACTGTAATGTGGCCCCCCAGTATTCCCCCCACACTGTAATGTGGCCCCCACTATTCCCCCCACACTGTAATATGGCCCCCATTATTCCCCCCCACTGTAATATGGCCCCAGTATTCCCCCCCCCACTGTAATATGGCCCCAGTATTCCCCCCCACTGTAATATGGCCCCAGTATTCCCCCCCACTGTAATATGGCCCCAGTATTCCCCCCACACTGTAATATGGCCCCAGTATTCCCCCCACACTGTAATATGGCCCCAGTATTCCCCCCACACTGTAATATGGCCCCAGTATTCCCCCCACACTGTAATATGGCCCCAGTATTCCCCCCCACACTGTAATATGGCCCCAGTATTCCCCCCACACGGTAATATGGCCCCAGTATTCCACCCACACTGTAATGTGGCCCCCAGTATTCCCCCCACGCTGTAATATGGGCCCAGTATTCCCCCACACTGTAATATGGCCCCCATTATTCCCCCCACACTGTAATATGGCCCCAGTATTCCCCCCCACACTGTAATATGGCCCCAGTATTCCCCCCACACTGTATTATGGCCCCCAGTATTCCCCCCACACTGTAATATGTCCCCAGTATTCCCCCCACACTGTAATGTGGCCCCCAGTATTCCCCCCACACTGTAATGTGGCCCCCACTATTCCCCCCACACTGTAATATGGCCCCCATTATTCCCCCCTCACTGTAATATGGCCCCAGTATTCCCCCCCCACTGTAATATGGCCCCAGTATTCCACCCCCACTGTAATATGGCCCCAGTATTCCCCCCACACTGTAATATGGCCCCAGTATCCCCCCCCCACTGTAATATGGCCCCAGTATTCCACCCCCACTGTAATATGGCCCCAGTATTCCACACACACTGTAATATGGCCCCAGTATTCCCCCACACTGTAATATGGCCCCAGTATTCCACCCCCACTGTAATATGGCCCCAGTATTCCACCCCCACTGTAATATGGCCCCAGTATTCCCCCCACACTGTAATATGGCCCCAGTATCCCCCCCCCACTGTAATATGGCCCCAGTATTCCACCCCCACTGTAATATGGCCCCAGTATTCCACACACACTGTAATATGGCCCCAGTATCCCCCCCCACACTGTAATATGGCCCCAGTATCCCCCCCACACTGTAATATTGTAATATGTCCCCAGTATTCCCCCCACACTGTAATGTGGCCCCCAGTATTCCCCCCACACTGTAATGTGGCCCCCAGTATTCCCCCCACACTGTAATATGGCCCCAGTATTCTCCCCGACACTGTAATATGCCCACAGTATTCCCCCACACTGTAATATGGCCACAGTATTCCCCCCACACTGTAATATGGCCCCAGTATTCCCCCCCCCACTGTAATATGGCCCCAGTATTCTCCCCACACTGTAATATGGCCCCCAGTATTCCCCCACACTGTAATATGGCCCCCAGTATTCCCCCCACACTGTAATATGGCCACAGTATTCCCCCACACTGTAATATGGCCACAGTATTCCCCCACACTGTAATATGGCCCCAGTATTCTCCCCACACTGTAATATGGCCCCAGTATTCCCCCACACTGTAATATGGCCCCCAGTATTCCCCCCACACTGTAATGTGGCCCCCAGTATTCCCCCCACACTGTAATGTGGCCCCCAGTATTCCCCCCACACTGTAATGTGGCCCCCAGTATTCCCCCCACACTGTAATGTGGCCCCCAGTATTCCCCCACACTGTAATGTGGCCCCCAGTATTCCCCCCACACTGTAATGTGGCCCCCAGTATTCCCCCCACACTGTAATGTGGCCCCCAGTATCCCCCCCACACTGTAATGTGGCCCCCAGTATTCCCCCCACACTGTAATGTGGCCCCCAGTATTCCCCCCACACTGTAATGTGGCCCCCAGTATCCCCCCCCACACTGTAATGTGGCCCCCAGTATTCCCCCCACACTGTAATGTGGCCCCCAGTATTCCCCCCACACTGTAATGTGGCCCCCAGTATTCCCCCCACAAGCCCAAATCAAACACCCTGTACTCACCTACTCATGAATTCTGATGGTTATGGGAACATGGCGGTGATGTCCTCTCGCGGCTCCACGCTCCCGCCTCACCCGTGGGTCTGAGCGCGGCCCTGCAGGGAGGTCTGTATCCGCACCAGTACAGTGTACAATAGCGGTAGCTCCGAGAGGCCCCTCTCATCACAGGGCCCCGGACCACTACACCCTCTGCCCCCTGATATCTATGTTACTCTATTGTGTGTGTGAATACATTCATTTATGGTCGAAAGTGTTGGCACCCTTGAAATTGTTCCAAAAAATAAAGTATTTCTCCCAGAATTGTATTGTAATCTCACGTTTTGTTATACACAGGTTTATTTCCTTTGTGTGTTTTGAAACATAATTTCACACAAAAATGGTGTGGACAAAATTGTTGGCCCTTTTCCAATATTGTGGGTAAACAACTTTGTTTCCAGCATGTGACGCCGTTCACACTCCCCTGTGACAAGTAACAGGAGTGGGCAATATGAAAATCACACCTGAAACCAGATAATAAGGGGAGAAGTTGGCTCAGTCTCTGCACTGTGTGTCTGTGTGTGCCGCACTAAGCATGGAGAGCAGAAAGAGGGAAAAATAACCAAAAGTGTTGAAAAATATCAACAATCTTAAGATTACAAGTCCATCTCCAGAGATCTTGATGTTCCTTTGTCCACGGTGCACAGCACAACATAATCAAGAAGTTTACAACCCATGGCACTATAGCTAATCTCCCTGGATATGGACGGTAGAGAAAAAATGATGAAAGGTTGTAGCGCACGATAGTCCGGATGGTGGATAAATCCCAATCAAGGTCCAGAGAAATTCAAGCTGCAGCTCAGGGACATCAGCGTCAGTGTGAACTATCCGTCCACATCTGAATGAAATTAAATGCTATGGAGGAGACCCAGGAGGACCCCACTGCTGACACAGACAGAAAAGCCATAATGTACATGAGTAACCAAAAGCCTTCTGAAGGAAAGCATCTTGTGGACAGATGAGACCAGGATAGCGGCTTTTGGTAAAGCACATCATTCTACTGTTTACTGAAAACAGAATGAGGCCAACAAAGTAAAGAGCACAGCACCTACAGTCACACATGGTGGAGGGCAGAGATATTTGAGATTGTTTTGCTGCGTCTGTCACGGAGGGCCATGACTGTGTGCAAGACATCATGAAATCTGAAGGTTTCCAGAGGATTTTGGGTGGCAATGTAGAGCCCAGTGTCAGAAAGCTGAGGGTGTTGTGTGTCCTAGGTCAGGGGTCTCCAGCAGGACAATGACCCCAAACAGTTCAAGAAGCCTCAGAAATGGATGGAAACAGCACTGGAGAGATCTAAAGAGAAAGCATGAGTCCGGATCTAAACCCCATTCACACCTGAGGAGAGATCTGAAGATTGGGAGGAGAGGAGAGGAGAGGAGAGAAGAAGAGAAGAGAAGACGCCTTCAGATATGAGAGACCTGGAGACGTTTATAAGAAGAGTCCGAGATTCCAGGTGAGAGGAGGAAGAAGCTGTGGACGGGGACAGGAGGCGACTGATAGAAGGGGTTTATTACACAGGGGAAAGGGAGCAGCCAAATATTAAGCTGAGGGGGCAACATTCCTGTCCGCACCATTTTTGGAGTTTTGTGTGAAATTCTGTCCAATTTGTCTGTTTTTCTCGTGTTGTTCCAATAAACACAAAGTGAATAAACCTGAATAACAAAGCGCGGAATCATAACAATCTGGAACAATTTCTAGGATGAAAACACAAATAAATATATATATATATATATATATGTATATATACACACTGTATGTAGGTCACCGCAGGTATGAGGCCAGACGCAGAGCAAAAATCATCCCGACCAGGGAGAGGCGCTGTATCTAATCCTCTCCTGTGTGATACTGTCTGCTGAGCCGTGTATCTAATCCTAGCTGTGTGATACTGGCTGCTGAGCTGTGTATCTAATCCTCTCCTGTGTGATACTGTCTGCTGAGGCCGTGTATCTAATCCTCTCCTGTGTGATACTGTCTGCTGAGCCGTGTATCTAATCCTAGCCTGTGTGATACTGTCTGCTGAGCCGTGTATCTAATCCTCTCCTGTGTGATACTGGCTGCTGAGCTGTGTATCTAATCCTATCTTGTGTGATACTGGCTGCTGAGCTGTGTATCTAATCCTCTCCTGTGTGATACTGTCTGCTGAGCCGTGTATCTAATCCTCTCCTGTGTGATACTGGCTGCTGAGCGTGTATCTAATCCTCTCCTGTGTGATACTGGCTGCTGAGCCGTGTATCTAATCCTCTCCTGTGTGATACTGGCTGCTGAGCTGTGTATTTAATCCTCTACTGTGTGATACTGTCTGCTGAGCTGTGTATCTAATCCTCTACTGTGTGATACTGTCTGCTGAGCTGTGTATCTAATCCTCTACTGTGTGATACTGTCTGAGCTGTGTATCTAATCCTCTACTGTGTGATACTGTCTGCTGAGCTGTGTATCTAATCCTCTACTGTGTGATACTGTCTGCTGAGCTGTGTATCTAATCCTGTCCTGTGTGATACTGTCTGCTGAGCTGTGTATCTAATCCTCTCCTGTATGATACTGTCTGCTGAGCTGTGTATGTAATCCTCTCCTGTGTGATACTGTCTGCTGAGCCGTGTATCTAATCCTCTCCTGTGTGATACTGTCTGCTGGAGCCATGTATCTAATCCTAGCCTGTGTGATACTGTCTGCTGAGCTGTGTATCTAATCCTCTCCTGTGTGATACTGTCTGCTGAGCTGTGTATCTAATCCTATCCTGTGTGATACTGTCTGCTGAGCTGTGTATCTAATCTTATCCTGTGTGATACTGTCTGCTGAGCTGTGTATCTAATCCTATCCTGTGTGATACTGTCTGCTGAGCTGTGTATCTAATCCTATCCTGTGTGATACTGTCTGCTGAGCTGTGTATCTAATCCTATCCTGTGTGATACTGTCTGCTGAGCCGTGTATCTTATCCTGTCCTGTGTGATACTGTCTGCTGAGCCGTGTATCTAATCCTCTCCTGTGTGATACTGTCTGCTGAGCCGTGTATCTAATCCTCTCCTGTGTGATACTGGCTGCTGAGCCGTGTATCTAATCCTCTCCTGTGTGATCTACTGTCTGCTGAGCTGTATATTTAATCCTCTACTATGTGATACTGTCTGCTGAGCTGTGTATCTAATCCTCTACTGTGTGATACTGTCTGCTGAGCTGTGTATCTAATCCTCTACTGTGTGATACTGTCTGAGCTGTGTATCTAATCCTCTACTGTGTGATACTGTCTGCTGAGCTGTGTATCTAATCCTCTACTGTGTGATACTGTCTGCTGAGCTGTGTATCTAATCCTCTACTGTGTGATACTGTCTGCTGAGCTGTGTATCTTAATCCTGTCCTGTGTGATACTGTCTGCTCAGCTGTGTATCTAATCCTCTACTGTGTGATACTGTCTGCTGAGCTGTGTATCTAATCCTCTACTGTGTGATACTGTCTGAGCTGTGTATCTAATTCTCTCCTGTATGATACTGTCTGCTGAGCTGTGTATCTAATCCTCTCCTGTATGATACTGTCTGCTGAGCCGTGTATCTAATCCTCTCCTGTGTGATACTGTCTGCTGAGCCATGTATCTAATCCTAGCCTGTGTGATACTGTGCTGAGCTGTGTATCTAATCCTCTGCTGTGTGATACTGTCTGCTGAGCTGTGTATCTAATCCTCTCCTGTGTGATACTGTCTGCTGAGCTGTGTATCTAATCCTATCGTGTGATACTGTCTGCTGAGCTGTGTATCTAATCCTATCCTGTGTGATACTGTCTGCTGAGCTGTGTATCTAATCCTATCCTGTGTGATACTGTCCTGCTGAGCCATGTATCTTATCCTGTCCTGTGTGATACTGTCTGCTGAGCTGTGTATCTAATCCTGTCCTGTGTGATACTGTCTGCTGAGCCGTGTATCTTATCCTGTCCTGTGTGATACTGTCTGCTGAGCTGTGTATCTAATCCTCTCCTGTGTGATACTGTCTGCTGAGCTGTGTATCTAATCCTGTCCTGTGTGATACTGTCTGCTGAGCTGTGTATCTAATCCTCTCCTGTGTGATACTGTCTGTTGAGCTGTGTATCTAATCCTGTCCTGTGTGATACTGTCTGCTGAGCTGTGTATCTAATCCTCTCCTGTGTGATACTGTCTGCTGAGCCGTGTATCTAATCCTATCCTGTGTGATACTGTCTGCTGAGCTGTGTATCTAATCCTCTCCTGTGTGATACTGTCTGATGAGCTGTGTATCTAATCCTATCCTGTGTGATTGCCGTCTGCTGGGCCATGTATCTACGGTAATCCTTACATATGTGATACTGTGTTCTGAGCCAGGTATCTAATTGTATCGTGTGATACTTACTGTGCCGTGTATCTCAGCCCAGATACATGCTTTTCCTCCAGCGGTAGGTGATGGATACATATCAGACTGGGGCGGTAGGAAGGGGGCAGAGGGGCGGTAGGAACGGGGGCAGAGGGGGCGCGGTAGGAACGGGGGCAGAGGGGGCGCGGTAGGAACGGCGGCAGAGGGGGCGCGGTAGGAACGGCGGCAGAGGGGGCGGGTAGGAAACGGGGGCAGAGGGGGCGCGGTAGGAACGGGGGCAGAGGGGCGCGGTAGGAACGGGGGCAGAGGGGGCGCGGTAGGAACGGGGGCAGAGGGGGCGCAGTAGGAACGGGGGCAGAGGGGCGGTAGGAATGGGGGTTGTGGTGAGGGATGATGGGAGGGGGGGTGGCGATGCGGCGGGAGGGGGTGGCGATGCGGCGGGAGGGGGGTGGCGATGCGGCGGGAGGGGGGTGCGATGCGGCGGGAGGGGGGTGGCGATGCGGCAGGATGGGGGTCGCGGCGAGGGAGGAGGGGGGGTCGCGGCGGGGGAGGAGGGGGGGTCGCGGCGAGGGAGGAGGGGGGGTCGCGGCGAGGGAGGAGGGGGGGTCGCGGCGAGGGAGGAGGGGGGGTCGCGGCGAGGGAGGAGGGGGGGGTCGCGGCGAGGGAGGAGGGGGGGTCGCGGCGAGGGAGGAGGGGGGGTCGCGGCGAGGGAGGAGGGGGGGGTCGCGGCGAGGGAGGAGGGGGGGTCGCGGCGAGGGAGGAGGGGGGGGTCGCGGCGAGGGAGGAGGGGGGGTTGTGGCGAGGGAGGAGGGGGGGTCGCGGCGAGGGAGGAGGGGGGGGCTCGCGGCGAGGGAGGAGGGGGGGGTCGCGGCGAGGGAGGAGGGGGGGGTCGCGGCGAGGGAGGAGGGGGGTCGCGGCGAGGAGGAGGGGGGTCGCGGCGAGGGAGGAGGGGGGGTCGTGGCGAGGGAGGAGGGGGGGGTCGTGGCGAGGGAGGAGGGGGGGTCGTGGCGAGGGAGGAGGGGGGTCGCGGCGAGGGAGGAGGGGGGGTCGCGGCGAGGAGGAGGGGGGGTCGTGGCGAGGGAGGAGGGGGGTCGCGGCGAGGGAGGAGGGGGGTTCGCGGCGAGGGAGGAGGGGGGGTCGTGGCGAGGGAGGAGGGGGGGTCGTGGCGAGGGAGGAGGGGGGGTCGTGGCGAGGGAGGAGGGGGGGTCGTGGCGAGGGAGGAGGGTGGGTCGTGGCGAGGGAGGAGGGGGGGTTGTGGCGAGGGGCCGGTGCCGTCCTTTGGGGTCCTGTTCTGTGCTGATAGAATAGTGTCGGGTGTTGGGGGTGAATATTTTTGGTGCCGCTGTCCACACAGATATAACGTGGCCTCCACCATGCTCTCGGCGCGTCTTCTCTACAAGCTTTTGCGTTACCATGTGGCCTGTTTGCAATCAAAATTCAGCTTTCATTTCTCTAAAACCTTGTTGCTCATAGCAACCAATCATAGCTTTTCTTTCATCTTTTAAACTTTGCTCCTCATAGCAACCAATCATAGCTCAGCTTTCATGGTCGGGTACGTGCTGGGAAAGTGAAAGCTGAGCTGTGATTGGCTGCTTTGGTGTAGTGAGTTAGGACTGTTGCTATAGAAACCCTGTGATTGCTCCCAGTCCCTTCTGATTGGTTGTTGCGGGCGGTGTCCGGTCCCGTCGGTTATTATGTCTCTGTATAATAATGGCGGTCACTCCGCAGAGGGCTGAAATCTGGAGCTCTTCAGACTTAATGACCCCTCATTAGATCCCATAACTGCAGCCTCCGTCTGTTTCCCGGGGGAGTCAGCGGCTTAAAGGGCCACCCAGTAGTAGCCCCAGCCTGAGCAGCGCCACTCTGCTCCGCAGGACGTGTGCAGTATTACAGCACAGACTGCGACTAATTCTGCTGCAGAACAATAGTGATTTCCATTCCCTCATTCACAATCTGTGAGGCCGTTTTGCAGCAGTGCCTGAAAGCGAGGGTAATAGCGGCACTTATTGGCGTATATAGACGTTTTGTCAGTATTTTCCGAACTGCGAGGGTTAACGTTCCTCCGCCGGTGCTTCCCCATCTGTTGTGTCTGCGCGGCGGTGACACCATATGTAAATGCCCCCGAGGTGACGTGACGGCGGCAGGTGGTGTCATGGCCCCCGGCAGATTACAAGCTGGAGACTTCACAGGAGATGGCGGCGTCCGGTGCGGGAGCCGGTGCCGGACTGACGGATGGTGCGGTGTAGAACGTGTCCCGCACCCCTCCCTCCACCGCCGTGATTACTGGGGTCCGGCTAAAGCTCGTCCAGTGATCACACGCTCATTACTGGGCCCAAAGTGCAGAAAAACCTCCAATTTGAGGTAAAATAAGAAAAGGAAAAAAAAACGTTTCATGTCTCATAATTGGGACAAATTTCTCCTTCGGTTTCGCCGTTTTGAAATCTCGTGACAGCGACAGTGACATAATCTCCTCGGGTGTATAATTACACAGAGTACGACGGCGCTGATTGTTCCACGATGGTCGCCAGTCTTCTGCCCGTCCGCGGCAGCGCTGATTGTACCACGATGGTCGCCAGTCTCCTGCCTGGCCGCGGCGGCGCTGATTGTACCACGATGGTCGCCAGTCTCCTGCCTGGCCGCGGCGGCGCTGATTGTACCACGATGGTCGCCAGTCTCCTGCCCGCCCTTGACAGCGCTGATTGTACCACGATGGTCACCAGTCTCCTGCCTGCCCGCGGCAGCGCTGATTGTACCACAATGGTCGCCAGTCTCCTGCCCGTCCGCGGCGGTGCTGATTGTACCACAATGGTCGCCAGTCTCCTGCCGTCCGCGGCGGTGCTGATTGTACCACAATGGTCGCCAGTCTCCTGCCCGTCCGTGGCAGCGCTGATTGTACCACGATGGTCGCCGGTCTCCTGCCCGACCGCGGTCTCCTGCCCGACCGCAATATTTTTTTAGTGTTACACCGTGTAAGGCGTCACTCCGGAGACCACCGCGCGGCAGGGATGGGAGTATTAACCAGACCTCCCCTCGCTTGTTCCTCGCTCAGGGAGGGCGGTCGGGGGATGGGGCAGTTGTTAGGACGCCCCGAGTTTGTTCCTCACGGACGGGCTATAGGGTGGATCTGCAGTGATCTCTGTGAGGTCCTTTGTGCCTCCGGTGCGGCTCCGCAGGTGGAGCGTTCTATGTTGCCATCATTAGTTTACAGTAGGATCTTGTTGCACAAATCACCCATAACAAGTTTGTTGTGGGACGCGGTTCTCTGATCGCTGTAACCTTACAAGGACGCGGCTGCAGCGGGGTGATATGCTGCGCACCGGCCCGGAAACTCCCGGCATCCTCTGCTGCACTGACACCTGGAGCTCAGGTGATGAGCCGCGCCCGTCCAGGTCACCTGGCCCTTTGTTGTATGAGGGAGCAATGCCAGCCTACAGCGGGCGCCACAGAATACCAGGCTGCCACCAGCGATCCCCACAGGAATAGCACACGAGTGCTGACAGTGCCGACCTTCATTCTGATCCCTGCTGAGAATCTCTGCCGGCGATCCCTGCGGCGTGTCTGTGGCGGCGATCCCTGCGGCGTGTCTGTGGCGGCGATCCTGCGCGTGTCTGTGGCGGCGATCCCTGCGGCGTGTCTGTGGCGGCGATCCCTGCGGCGTGTCTGTGGCGGCGATCCTGCGGCGTGTCTGTGGCGGCGATCCCTGCGGCGTGTCTGTGCGGCGATCCCTGCGGCGTGTCTGTGGCGGCGATCCCTGCGGCGTGTCTGTGGCGGCGATCCCTGCGGCGTGTCTGTGGCGGCGATCCCTGCGGCGTGTCTGTGGCGGCGATCCTCGCGCGTGTCTGTGGCGGCGATCCCTGAGGCGTGTCTGTGGCGGCGATCCCTGCGGCGGGTCTGTGGCGGCGATCCCTGCGGCGGGTCTGTGGGCGGCGATCCCTGCGGCGGGTCTGTGGCGGCGATCCTTGCGGCGGGTCTGTGGCGGCGATCCCTGCGGCGTGTCTGTGCCGGCGATCCCTGCGGCGTGTCTGTGGCGGCGATCCCTGCGGCGTGTCTGTGGCGGCGATCCCTGCGGCGTGTCTGTGGCGGCGATCCCTGCGGCGTGTCTGTGGCGGCGATCCCTGCGGCGGGTCTGTGGCGGCGATCCCTGCGGCGGGTCTGTGGCGGCGATCCTTGCGGCGGGTCTGTGGCGGCGATCCCTGCGGCGGTCTGTGGCAGCGATGCCTGCGGCAGGTCTGTGGCGGCTCCCTACGAGCACAGCCTGTGGTTACGGTCAGTGACTTGTTACCTTCCTCCCACTGACTTTCTGCAGCGATCCCTATGCTGTACGGCCGGTGTCTGCGCTGCTCCCTGCAGTTGCCTCCCATGTTGTTTGCTGTCATTGTTGGACCGCTGGGTGCCGGGATGTTTGCGGTTATAATTACAATCCTGTATCTTCTCCCCGCAGGTTCAGAAGCACGTGCACACTTACCGGATCCTGCCCGATGAGGAGGACCACCTGGCTGTGCAGGTATCTTCCACCCTAGTAATACTGGACCTGCGCCCCCTTTCCA
The DNA here is from genome assembly GCF_048569485.1 of Anomaloglossus baeobatrachus. NCBI lineage: Eukaryota > Metazoa > Chordata > Amphibia > Anura > Aromobatidae > Anomaloglossus > Anomaloglossus baeobatrachus. The sequence goes on along the minus strand of NC_134354.1, from coordinate 790,643,063 downwards.
TCATCTGTGTGGTACAAGCAGCTGCCGTCCCGCTATATTACAATAGGGCCGTGTCTTACCGCCCAGCTCCAACACCTCTGCAGGTAAAATGAGGCATAAGCCCCGCCCCCAGGACTCCAGGGAGGATCCCGCTTCTGAGAGGGGCTTACATAAGCCCCACCCCCAGGACTGCTCCGGAGGGGGTTTACATAAGCCCCGCCCCCAGACCCCGCTTCTGGGGGGGTTACATAAGCCCCGCCCCCAGGACCCCACTTCTGGGGGGGGTTACATAAGCCCAGGACCCTGCATAAAACTCCACCCACTGCAGTCTTTATTATAACAAAGTAATAATTGTCCTTGTTATCCATGGCAACCTATCACAGCGGAGCATACATTCTCCACAGACACGAGCTGAGCTGATTGGTCGCTACAGTGGCTGTTTATCTGTACACAGCAGCCAATCATTGCTCGGCTTTCATTTTTTAAATGGAAAAAATTAAATGAAAGCTGCCCTGTGATTGGTTGCTAGGGTGCTTTGATTTTAGACAGCCATTTTTGATGTCACATGGAAAAGTCACATGATCTCTCTCAGCCAATCACCAGCTTTAAAAATAATAATCATGTGATGCAGGATCAGATTCCTGAGTTGGTTTAAATGTCACATGTCCTGATTCAGAGATGCTGATTGGCTGAGAGGGACGCCACAGAAGTAGGAAATGCTGCGATCAAAGTCAGTCACCTCAGATTAAAGGGGTCCTCTGCGGCCTCGCCCCTCACTCTCCGGACGTCCTTCATGAGCGGCTACAATCGGCACTGAAATTCGCCCCGATCGCTGATCATTAACCCTATGGGGTAATGATGGGTCCCCATAACCATCCCATGTCCAATCTATGGAAGTATATTATGTAAACCACGTCCAGCCCTCGCGCTGCTGCCAGTCCGCTCTTATAGGGTCCGTGACGTCAGACCACCAGCAAACCCCCGTACTGAGTGTCACAGATCGGGACAGGAACAGTGAGACGGACCCTCAGCGAGTGGAGATCCAGCCCAGGACCCCGGGGCTCGGAGGGCCGGTGACAGCTGCGGTGTGTCCTGCGCTGAACATCAGTCTAGACGAGCGACAGCTGCACAAACACGTGGCTGCACCGGGCAGCCGCTGACAGCTGGGAGGGGGCCACTGAGCTATGGGGGGACATCGCTGAGCTCTGTATTATGGGGGGGACATCGCTGAGCTCTGTATTATGGGAGGACATCGCTGAGCTCTGTATTATGGGAGGGACATCGCTGAGCTCTGTATTATGGGGGGGACATCGCTGAGCTCTGTATTATGGGAGGACATCGCTGAGCTCTGTATTATGGGAGGGACATCGCTGAGCTCTGTATTATGGGGGGACATCGCTGAGCTCTGTATTATGGGGGGACATCGCTGAGCTCTGTATTATGGGGGGACATCGCTGAGCTCTGTATTATGGGGGGGACATCACTGAGCTCTGTATTATGGGGGGACATCGCTGAGCTCTGTATTATGGGGGGACATCGCTGAGCTCTGTATATCGGGGGCTGAGCTCTGTATTATGGGGGGGACATCGCTGAGCTCTGTATTATGGGGGGACATCGCTGAGCTCTGTATTATGGGGGGGACATCGCTGAGCTCTGTATTATGGGGGGGACATCGCTGAGCTCTGTATTATGGGGGGGACATCGCTGAGCTCTCTATTATGGGGGACATCGCTGAGCTCTGTATTATCGGGGCTGAGCTCTGTATTATGGGGGGGACATCGCTGAGCTCTGTATTATGGGGGGACATCGCTGAGCTCTGTATTATGGGGGGGACATCGCTGAGCTCTGTATTATGGGGGGGGACATCGCTGAGCTCTGTATTATGGGGGGGACATCGCTGAGCTCTGTATTATGGGGGGGACATCGCTGAGCTCTGTATTATGGGGGGGACATCGCTGAGCTCTGTATTATGGGGGGGACATCGCTGAGCTCTGTATATGGGGGGGACATCGCTGAGCTCTGTATTATGGGGGGGACATCGCTGAGCTCTGTATTATGGGGGGACATCGCTGAGCTCTGTATTATGGGGGGACATCGCTGAGCTCTGTATTATGGGGGGACATCGCTGAGCTCTTTATTATCGGGGGCTGAGCTCTGTATTATGGGGGGTCCGGGGGTCTCGCTCCTCTGGATGCCTCTTGTCTTGCGTTCCGGTTACTTCTCTCTCCTTCTCTACAGACGTCTCAGGGGGGTCCAGGTTCGACGCTTCAAACGCTGGGAGACCTGATCGCTCTGTACCTGCAGCCGAACCAGGGGATGGTGTGCACCCTGCTGTACCCCGTGGAGCGAGAGAAGGACAAGGACATCGCGGACGACAGAGACTATTCCGGTCAGGGGGCTGCTTTGCTTGGGAATGCTGGAACTTGTGGTTCTCATGTAGCTGATTATTGTTATTATCTCTTTGATTCCATGACAGGCTCTGCAGGGAGGGGATCACAGGCGGTGTATGAGTGCACAGGGAGGGGGATCACAGGCGGTGTATGAGTGCACAGGGAGGGGGATCACAGGCGGTGTATGAGTGCACAGGGAGGGGGATCACAGGCGGTGTTTGAGTGTACAGGGAGGGGGATCACAGGCGGTGTATGAGTGCACAGGGAGGGGGATCACAGGTTGTGTATGAGTGCACAGGGAGGGGGATCACAGGCGTGTATGAGTGTACAGGGAGGGGGATCACAGGCGGTGTATGAGTGTACAGGGAGGGGGATCACAGGCGGTGTATGAGTGCTACAGGGAGGGGGATCACAGGCGGTGTATGAGTGTACAGGGAGGGGGATCACAGGCGGTGTATGAGTGGTACAGGAGGGGGATCACAGGCGGTGTATGAGTGTACAGGGAGGGGGATCACAGGCGGTGTATGAGTGTACAGGGAGGGGGATCACAGGCGGTGTATGTGTGCACAGGGAGAGGGATCACAGGCGGTGTATGAGTGTACAGGAGGGGGATCACAGGCGGTGTATGAGTGTACAGGGAGGGGGATCACAGGCGGTGTATGAGTGCACAGGGAGGGGGATCACAGGCGGTGTATGATGCACAGGAGGGGGATCACAGGCGGTGTATGAGTGTACAGGGAGGGGGATCACAGGTGGTGTATGAGTGTACAGGGAGGGGGATCACAGGCGGTGTATGAGTGCACAGGGAGAGGGATCACAGGCGGTGTATGAGTGTACAGGGGAGGGGGATCACAGGCGGTGTATGAGTGCACAGGGAGGGGGATCACAGGCGGTGTATGAGTGCACAGGGAGGGGGATCACAGGCTGGTGTATGAGTGCACAGGGAGGGGGATCACAGGCGGTGTATGAGTGCACAGGGAGGGGATCACAGGCGGTGTATGAGTGCACAGGAGGGGGATCACAGGCGGTGTATGAGTGCACAGGGAGGGGGATCACAGGCGGTGTATGAGTGCTTTTGCCGCAGGATCTGTGTTTGACAATTAGGGGGATTTTCCTGTGATCCGCTTGTTTTCCTCGCGTGTTTCAGATGGGGAGGACGAGAAGCCTCCGCTGCCTCCACGGTCGGCCTCTGCTAGTTTTTCTGGAGGGTCTCTGGTGCCGAGCAGTGGAGACATCAGTCCGTCCGAGAGGTAAATACTGTAGTGTTTGTCCGTGTTCTCTGCGTTCCGGTCCAGATTCTGTAGCCACAGTTTGTGGACCCGGTAGAGCCGGGAGCCCGACCCCGGCAGTAATTTTACCGCCGCGCTCTTTCAATTCTTTACAGTTCAAGCAATGGGCTGAGCACCGTGTCTCACGACTACCTGAAGGGCAGCTTACGCTCTGGACCTGGAAGCTGTGAAATCCGGAGCCACCAGTCTGCCGCACCTCAACAAGACACTGGTGCACTCCTGCAAGCGGCTGCACGGGTAAGAGGGCGCCGAGGACCGGCCACAAACGCTCCGAGCAAAACGCCGGCTGCTGGCGCAGAATCAGGGCTCGCTCATCTCACAGCTGAGTGTTTGTTACAGTTGTGGATGTAAATCGAGTTTCCATTCACTGATGGCAGCACATGGTGTCTGGACGCTGTCAGGGCCGCTGCCCCCTGCTGGCCGCCCAGCAGTATTTTACATGACGCCTCCGGGATTTAGAGTCTGTTTTATTCTGATTTATCATTTTGCTTGTTTTTTGCCTTTAAGGGAAGTTGATAAAGTTTTATCCGGACTGGAAATTCTCTCCAAGATTTTCGACCAACAGAGCTCGCCCATGGTGGCCAAGATTGTGCAGCAGGTGGGAGACGTCGGGGTGTGCTATATACACATACATATACATACACACGGTACATGCACACTGGCTGTGTGTGATCACAGTGGCTGGTATGGAGGGCTCGGGACCACCACACCTTGGGCTCTAATGGAGCCGTGTTTTTCTGTGGGAGGATCGGCCTCTTAAAAGCTTCTTTCATCCCTGGGGTCTTCAGGATTTTCTATATCTTCTCTATTATCAGGCTGCAAACCAGAGCGGCGAGCAGGAGCTGGAGAGCCTGGTCCTCAAGCTGTCCGTCCTGAAGGATTTCCTGTCCAGCATCGAGAAGAAGGTGGGTACGAGGGGCTCATGGTGGAGGAGGGTGGGGGTCACAATGGAGGAGTGAGGGGGAGATAGGGGGAATAGTCATGGCAGAGAAGAGAGGTGGAAGTCACAGGAAGGGAGACTGGCCACGGCACGGAGACTGGCCACGGCACGGGAGACTGGCCACGGCACGGGAGACTGGCCACGGCACGGGAGACTGGCCACGGCACGGGAGACTGGCCACGGCACGGGAGACTGGCCACGGCACGGGTGACTGGCCACGGCACGGGTGACTGGCCACGGCACGGGTGACTGGCCACGGCACGGGAGACTGGCCACGGAGTAAAAGAGTGAGGTGGTAACAGTGGAAGAGGATGGGGGGGTCACAGCGCCTCTGAGATGAAGGCAGAGGAGGGGGGGTTACATTATTGAAATGGAACAGGGTCACAGTGGACGAGTGAGAGGGGTAGATGACATCTTAATAAGTAACAGTACTGCTATCCAGAGGGATCCATGACCGCTCAGGGAGGAATGATGGTGATTGTTGGGAGGCCATGTCTTGCCTCGTCTGTCCGCTCTTCTCGCCTCGTCTGTCCGCTCTTCTCGCCTCGTCTGTCCGCTCTTTTCGCCTCGTCTGTCCGCTCTTCTCGCCTCGTCTGTCCGCTCTTCTCGCCTCGTCTGTCTGCTCTTCCCGCCTCGTCTGGTCCGCTCTTCTCGCCTCGTCTGTCCGCTCTTCTCGCCTCGTCTGTCCGCTCTTCTCGCCTCGTCTGTCGCTCTTCTCGCCTCGTCTGTCCGCTCTTCTCGCCTCGTCTGTCCGCTCTTCTCGCCTCGTGTGTCCGCTCTTCTCGCCTCGTGTGTCCGCTCTTCTCGCCTCGTGTGTCCGCTCTTCTCGCCTCGTGTGTCCGCTCTTCTCGCCTCGTCTGTCCGCTCTTCTCGCCTCGTCTGTCCGCTCTTCTCGCCTCGTCTGTCCGCTCTTCTCGCCTCGTCTGTCCGCTCTTCTCGCCTCGTCTGTCCGCTCTTCTCGCCTCGTCTGTCCGCTCTTCTCGCCTCGTCTGTCCGCTCTTCTCGCCTCGTCTGTCCGCTCTTCTCGCCTCGTCTGTCCGCTCTTCTCGCCTCGTCTGTCCGCTCTTCTCGCCTCGTCTGTCCGCTCTTCTCGCCTCGTCTGTCCGCTC